>NC_090248.1:66153899-66291399 GCF_037325665.1 Littorina saxatilis | reverse complement strand
ACAATACGTTGGAAGACATTGTCCAATTTGTGTGGCAGCCAATGGTTGTCTTTCTCCACAACACAGCACTAGGGAAGACGAATGTTATTGTATCGCTCATGCATTAGTTTGTGCAGGCTTTAGTTAAAACAAATCTTTCATCCAATTACGGTACCGCAGGAATGTCGTTTGTCGTCAGCAGTCAAGCAAATATTCATTGGAATGGCTGAAAAATGTGCTGTCATTTCCAGAGAGCTGACCATCTTTTTCCACACTGGGGGAAAGGTGAACTGAAGAACTTAAAAACCAGAAAAGGTGACACCAAGACTGCATTTAACTTCAAAATAATGTCGAAACGTGTACGGCCAGGTCACCAAAATTTGAAGAGAAAGAAAGTACACGCACGTTTTGAAGCATAATGTTGACCCAGCCTCATAATGTTGACCCAGCCTCATAATGTTGACCCAGCCTCATAATGTTGACCCAGCCTCATAATGTTGACCCAGCCTCATAATGTTGACCCAGCCTCATAATGTTGACCCAGCCTCATAATGTTGACCCAGCCTCATAATGTTGACCCAGCCTCATAATGTTGACCCAGCCTCAGCCACTCCACTCCAGCGCTCGCTTTTTCATTTCTGACTCGCAACGCAAACTCAGCACTCTTAATTAACATACTTCAGAAATCGGAAGCAGAAGCAATTGTGCTCAGCAAAATGATCATTTTTGTCATACAATAAGCTTGCCACTTTTCAGCAGACAGGAACCATATGTTTCCTCGCAAAATGTGATATGTTGTATTGATTTCCCGTCAGGGCTTCCCTTCACAGACAGCCCAGACCGCTTCTTCCATTCTCACTCAACAACGATTGCTTGATGAAATTATTATTACTACGGCGTATGAAATTAACTGGAGAACTTTTATTTCTCTCCCATTTTTCACCCTCTCCTATGTTTACCTATAAGGCGGTTACCTGATTAAAGACAGCCTTGAAGTACTGCCGGAATACCTCAACTCGTCCACGAATGTTTGATAAGATTATTGTGGAAATGCGAATTGGATGACCAACATTTCTATTCTGACCTTCGTTTGAGTACTTGATTTTATTCGTAATTCTTAGTAAATGTGATGTATTTAATGTCTGTAACCGCCCCACAATGCGTGGCAATTTTCCTTGTTTTCGCAAGGACAGTAAAATGTTGAGTCTTGAGTCTGTTACAACCTTTACGTACTGGAATGCCCGCAGTTTTTACCATTCATCCATCCATCCATCCATCCCATCCCATCCCATCCCATCCCATCCAATCAATCCAATCCAACCAACCATCCATCCATCCATCCATCCATCCATCCATCCATCATCATCATCATCATCATCATCATCATCATCATCATCATCATCACCATCATCATCATCACCACTCACCATCACAATCACAATCATCATCATCATCATCATCATCATCATCATCATCATCATCATCATCACCACTCTCACCATCACAATCATCATCATCATCATCATAATCATCATCATCATCATCACTCTCACCATCACCATCGTCATCATCATCATTATGGTGTGCATGACTTCAGCGGACAATCCACAACAACAAAAGTCAACATCTGCACTGAGCACGGTGAAATAGGAAGTACATAAAAGGGTAAAACACCCACGCAGTATACAGTATCCTCCTCCCTTTTTATTTTTTTATTTTTATATTATCGTATAAACCAATTCATGTCCAATATAGACAATAAGCCCCTTAATCTCCTCCAGCAGTATACAGTCATCTCCCAGTCGCACCTGTCGCCATGGGCGGGGATATAGCTCAGTTGGTAGCGCGCTGGATTTGTATTCAGTTGGCCGCTGTCAGCGCGAGTTCGATCCCAGGTTCGGCGGAAATTTATTTCACAGAGTCAACTTTGTGTGCAGACTCTCTGCGGTGTCCGAACCACCCCCCGTGTATACTACATTGGGTGTGCACGTTAAAGATCCCACGATTGACAAAAGGGTCTTTCCTGGCAAAATTGCTTAGGCACAGTTAATAATTGTCTACCATACCCGTGTGACTTGGAATAAGGCCGTGAAAGGTAAATATGCGCCGACATGGCTGCAATCTACTGGCCGTATAAAATTTCATCTCACACGGCATCACTGCAGAGCGCCTAGAACTGTACCCACGGAATATGCGCGATATGATTGATTGTTTTCCCCTGCACGCAAATACTGCATATATATATACGTAGCAATAACACTCACAGCTAAGCCATTTTTCCATTTCACCAGCATTCTTGTAAGCTGCTTTAAAACTCCGGCCATAGTTAATTTAAATTATTATGAGGATAGGCTTTCCATGATTCAGCTATATTACAGAAACACTAGGATTAGTATCCAAATCAACCTGTATCGTTCAGTCGGACAAGTATAATGTATGGTTCTCGTCTCAATATGAATCACAATGGAGGGGAGTTAGAGGTGGCTGGTGGGTAGAAGGTGACATGACATGACACCTAGTTATGGCAGAAACCCTAGTACAGACGAAGTATTCTGGCAGAAGCATTAGGGCAGATTGGGTATTATGGCAAAAACCGTAGTATAGACTAAGTATTATGACCGAAACCCTAGTATAGACGAAGTATTATGGCCGAAACCCTAGTATAGACGAAATAATTTTTATTATGGCAGAAACCTTAGTATAGATGTTGTATTATGGCAGAAACACTAAAGTAGACGAAGTTTTAAGTCAGAAACACTAATGTAGACGAAGTATTATTGTAGAAACACTCGTATAGACAAAGTATCCAAAATAAAGATGTCGATTGTCCTGCCGCATAGGTACATTGCACACAACAAGCGTAGTTTTCGTCAAAATAGGAAATGCAACGGTGGGAAGGGGGGGGGGGGAGGGAGGGGGGGAGGGGGGGGAGATGATAACATAACAGGTATACTGACAAAATCACCGGACGAAGTATCCATATCGATGTGCTTCGTTCTGATGGACATGCACAATGCACGGAGCGAGCGAAGCGCACTTTTAGCCCAAATTAATACGAAATTGCAACGAAGGAAGGTGTATGGGTGGACGGATGCACGGATTCAGCCAAACCCGATGTTTTCCTAAATATAAATTGCAATGTAGGGGGGGGGGGGGGGGAGGGGGTGGGTAGGATGGAGAGGAAGAAGGAGGGGAAATACCAGCATTGCTTCTAAGCTTTTCCACTAAACTTTCATCCTTCAAGGTAGAAAACTAGAACTAAGCACTGAGGGCAAAGTGGATTTTCCATGCTAGCCATAAGCTTGCCTGCCAGAAGGCTACATGTGTCTTCTCGACCACTAAGGGTCCTCCATCCTTGTGACAGGAAACACGCCGGGATTGCTATGATTGTCACAAGCAGCACGTCTCTGACAGGGTTGGCAGACGACAGCCAGGAGACCAAGCCTCTCTGGCATTCTCCCTGTAACGTAGCTGCCATAATCTCTGGTATTCTTCGCAGGGACTTTTCTCCTCTCTTCTCTCCCCCATACCTTCAATATATGTATTCTGTCTCTGTCTGTATCTCTGTCTGTCTGTCTTTTTCTGTGTCTCACTCACTCACTCACTCACTTAGTCTCTCTGTCTGTCTGTCTGTCTGTTTATCTGTCTGTCTGTCTCTCTTTCTCTCTCCCTCTCTCTCTCTCTCTATCTGTCTGTCTGTCTCTGTGTCTCTCTATGTCTCCCTCACTCGCTCACTCTCCCCCACTCTCTCTCTCTCTATAAGCGAGACAAGCCAAAGTGTATAGGGACAGGCATAATCGAGTATCATGATTAATAGGGCATCCTCTTTTCTGTTCTTTTCTCGCGAATGCAGAACGAAGCCAGCTGCGGAATATGACATAGCATGCCCACTTCAAGACAAGGGCATTGGCTCGGATATCACAGCCGACACCCACTGTGAGCTGTGTCGCGATGCTAGGTCAAGCTGGACACTGGCAACAACAACATACGAACGAAATGTCAAAACAAACGTAACGTTGCCAGGACAACCGTGAAAGCCAGAAACAATTGAAAATGGCATCACAATCGCCGGCAGGGAAGTAATGTGATATGATTGTGATGTGTGATGTGTGTGTGTGTGTGTGTGTCTGTGTCTGTGTCTGTGTGTGTCTGTGCGTGTCTGTGTGTGTGTCTGTGTGTATGTGTGTGTGGGTGGGTGGGTGTATGTGTGTGTGAGTGTGAGTGGGTATGTATGTGTGTGGGGTGGGGTGTGTGTGTGTGTGTGTGTGTGTGTGTGTGAATGTGAGTGTGTGTGTGTGAGTGTGTGTGTGTGTGTGTGTGCGTATGTCACAGTGAGTGTGAGTGGGTATGTGTGTGTGTGTGTGTGTGTGTGCATGGACATGATTCCAACAGGCACGTGAAGCCGGTCTGTCCACACGTCAAATTGTGAGAATGGCGTGACGTGAGATGGCGTGGAAAGGTCACGTGAAGCCGTTAGCGTTTTTACTGTGTTGCCTTTTGAGCTCGAACACGATCATTCCTGAAATGAGCTCAGACTGATAAAACGGAGCAATCGTTTTTCCCTCGTCAAAATGTCAACCCAAAGTCATTACAAATTCTTCACTCTTTGATTCTTGGACATTTTAGACACTTACAACCGACCCTACGCATCATCGAAGAGCCAGCACACACACACACACTGATCAACACTTTTTTCCCTATTCAATATCTAAAAAAAAAAAAAATCTAAAAATCTGTTGCTTTAATCAAGACATACTATGGGCAGATTCAAAGAATACATTTGCGATGCAAAGTCACTCAGGTTGCTGCCGAAGTGTATGAGAAAGTTGCCAACCGGGTGGGAGTCAGCCGCAGTGTTGGATTGGTTGAAATTGAGATTTGTTGTGATTTCAACGAATCAGACCCCGCGGTTTGTTCTCTCCCGTTTGGGTGGCACCCACTTTCGGTTCGTGCATCTCAGCCCAGCTGTCTGCCTTACAGTCTATCCAGCCCTAAAAGTGCAGAGTCATAACAAATAACACTGTGATCACAGAATCAGACCCGAGCCGTCTATGTTGACATCAGACATCTGGTCAATACTGGCTGGTGGAAAGGGATCAGTGTTTCCAGAATTAGAAGTGCTGGTCAGAGTTTGTCACGTCTGACAGCCTATTCAGGGGAAAGCGGCCGCCGCCGTTTCCTTCTAATATCAAACACGATCACAAGTGAAATTCACAGTCTGGCTTCAAGATCGTCAATTTCTTCTTATTACATGTATTTCATGCATTTTCCTTGACTTGTTCATTCTGAATCAGTGTTTTGGTAGGGTGGATGTCCTTGGTGATTAAATATATATATTATATGACCTTTTCTCAGCAATGTAATTGGGAGAACGTTCCATACAGTTTTAAACACATCTGCTCGTTACACCACAAACAGTAAGCATATTGACTGGTAATAACTGATCCTTCACAACGGCAGAACCTTTGTATAATTATGTTCTATTGAAGTTTAATAAGCAGCAATGCACAACGGATCCTAAAGACTGAACGTATAAATTACTATGTCAACGTACTACATTTTTTCAACGACAATAGAACAGAGAATACTCAACTTCTTTTTGAAACTACAACAATATATTTTAAGATAGGAAATACAGCAACAAAACGGGCCGACAGACTGAACAGACTATTTCAATCTGAACGTCAAAAGGCATTGTCACATGACTATACGAAAATTCCCCGAACAGGGCTCCAGTCACAAAGAGAATTCTCTCAACAACTCGAGCCACAAAAACATAACTCCATCCTCATCACCAAAAGGGCACAACTAGACAACCCATTAACACAAGACGGCGACCCTTCTGGCCGACAAAGGCCTCTGAAAAAAATCAATCCAAACTAAGTGCCAAAAGGGCACCAGCAGACTATCAATCAACACAGGACTAATGCCCTTCTGGCACATAAAACACTATGAAAAATCAATCCAAACTAAGCGCCAAAAGGGCACAAGCAGACTTTCAATCAAGAAAGGACTAACACTTTTCTGGCACACAAAGCCTCCGGAAAATATCAAACCAAACTAATTGCCAAAAGGGCATAAGCAGACTATCAATCATTACAGGACTAACACCCTTCTGGCACAAAAAGCGCTCTGTAACATCAATCCTCCAAGACTCGCAGGAACCACGAGGAAATTGTGCCGACCGGGCGGATCAAGGCCACGCGCATTGTCTGAGACAAGCGATTGAAAAAGAGAAGGGCGATGGAATCCTTTTGCATCTCTGACAAAGAAGACACGACCGAGGGAATTTGATCATGTTAAAGTGGTGATGGCCATGGAGAGATAACGCGATGTCTTTGATTTCTGAAAATAACACTGGCGTTTTCAAATGTACTGTTACATGAGTTTCAGAATGTGCTTAGCATTTGTCCGATAAAGAACTGACTAAACGTGGTGTCAAAGATACTCTCTCGATACGCGCAGCAGTGCAATATCTCTGGAGGCGTCTCTTGACTTATTTGCACCACTCACGAATGAAGAAGCATGTAAAGTTTACAGTAAACCCTAAAGAAGAAAGAAACCTTCCAGAACACCAGGATGCTCAATTGACTTACTGTACAGCAGTCTATCACGTGATACGGGCTTTGTTCCTCTTGAACACATACCCCTTTTCCCCCACCCCTACCCGGCAACCCCCCTCTCCTCTCACACAAAAGAGTGCGCATTTTTAGTCCAATTAATTTATCTTTTTTAGTCTACAAAATCCCCCCGCCCCTCCTAAATGTCACTCTACACAGGATGCAGCCACGATGTTGATTTTTGCTATGTGTCAAAGTGAACAAATGTTGTTTTTCACGTAAAAGCCTGTACAGATCTATGGCGGTCAAGGTGTGAAGGTTGTACCTTTAAATCTTCACGCCAGAAGTGCCGAGACTATAGCAGCTGGCGAGGGCCAGCTAATCGGAGAAGAGATGGCGGGGATGGTGCAGAGGGCAAGCAAACAATGAACCGTCCGGTCTGCGCGGCATGCACAGTGAAAATAAAAAAAGATCCATGCATGTGGAAACAATAGAACCCGTCTGCTTTTCTCTTTTTAAATCAACATTCAATTCATCGTCAGAACTCAGGACTCAGGAATGTTTTTATTTCAAGACATATATCTCTCCCGCTGGAGTTACTTAGAAAGAAGGAGGAAAGCGTGAGACAGTGATATCATCAGCCCGTATCAGTAATTTATCAGTCGGTTCTGCAGCCCCCCCCCCGTTCCGCATACGTGCACTTTTATGTTAGTCTGGATATATGTACACCATGTCTACGACCACCCACAGGAACGACCGAGATTGGTGGTTATATGACAGGTAGGTGGTCGCCATGAAAAGTTGAATTATATAGCAGAAAGATTCGCCTGTGATCCTTTGGAGCGGTCGTTGTGGGCAGGTGGTCGCTTTCGGGAGGTGGTCGCAAGGGCAGGTTCGACTGTATCGGGTTCAACTGTATCTATATCCATTCAGTGATTCAGGGCTAGTCTGGGGGATGATGGAATGGAGGAGGAATGGCGACGGACTGTCAATGGGAGGTCCAGCGGGCCAAAAAAGACAAGGGAAATTGGAGGGTGGAAAATGAATGGGATGGGTTGGGGAGGGGGGGGGGGGGGGGGCAGAGAGAGAGAGAGAGAGGGGGGGGGGGCAGAGAGAGAGAGAGAGAGGGGGGGGGGGGGCAGAGAGAGCAAGATTGAGATGGGAGGGGAAGAGGAAGGCGGGGGAGACGATGGGGAGGAGAGGAGAGAGAGAGAGAGAGAGGGGGGGGGGTGATCAGTTGATGAGAGGTGATCAGTAGAGATGAGTCAGAATGCTCATTAATCCAGACAGCCGCACTGTCACTGCCAATTGTAGCTGTCGTCTGCTGCACACAACTCTCTTTTTTTCCTGTCTTTGTCCTGACTAAACAACTGCTTCCTGCCCAATCACTTGTTTCTGTGTCGTTTTATATTCTTTTTTTCTCTGAACGGATTGTCACTATTTACTGGATGTAGGAAGGGTTCGTTTACTGGGCTGCTGATGGTAGGACGGCCACGCGTTAGGTGTTTTGCCACTCAGACACCATCAAACGGTCTGACTGACAGTGACATTTTGAAGCGTATTACGACCACTCCCAAGATATGACAAAACGCAAGCTATGCCTGCACTCTAACATTTCATAACCATCTGAGTATGGCTGGTGACGTTTCAAACTATAGGACACAGGTGTGTGTGTGTGTGTGTGTGTGTGTGTGATTGTATGTGCGTGCGTGTGTGCTTGCGTGCTTGAGCGCGTGCGTGCGTCCATGAGTGCGCGTCTGTCTTTTTGTCTGTGCCTGTTTGCTTTGACCTACCAGGATTTCCCGTACCGGCAAATTCGTCAGCAGCACTCTTCTTCTGGGTCACAGACTAAATGACTAGCCTGACAACATTGAACGAACAGCCTAGCGATCCATACCCACATGACAAGACGATAGTGAGTTACGAAGGAATGATAATTATGACCTCTGATCCAATACATTCTCTATTCCCTGAGCTTCTTGTTCCTGTTTGCTTTCTGGTTAAATAAATAAACGATCGCGGGCTCGGATTGGTACGTCGGACTGGCTGATTAAAAATGTCTCACCGAAAATGATCAGAGCGAATAGGTTTATATAATAGCAATTTTATCGGCCATTAACCGCGTAGGGTCGTCGTAGGGCACCGAGAAAGGGACACAGCTTCCAACAAAACAAAATAACAACCACGGAGATCTGATTACCTGGCCAGTGGACGTTTGGTCACTGCGTGTTTTCTGACCAGTCCTTGAGACTGGACCACGCACTTCAGGTAGACAACACACCTTTTTTCTTGTGTAGCCTCATTCTTCTAAATTCAAGATTCTTACGAAATATTACTGATTAAGTGCATTCATGTCCCCACCACAAACTCGTTGAAGATACATTTCATATTCCAAAAAACGACCACACGACGATTTTGACTGCGTTTGAATGGAATTGTATCGACCAATAGAGAACCGAAGATCAAAGATGGACAGCATTTGAACAGGTGCGTGGGGGTAGAATCGGCATACCCCTACAGACATTAGCAAAGAAGCTCTGGTCAATTATAAGCAGGAATGACCATAAGATTACCCTCAGGAAGCCCAAAGTCAGGAGCACTTGGACAAACTCCAAGAAAGGTTTGGAAAAAGAGAGGAGGGTAAGACAGGAGGAAAGCAAGGCGTAAGTACCGCTAACCTCGTTATCAGCCCAGACCTACTTGTCGATAGACAAAGTTAAAAGCCAGGAGGAACGACCGGTGTAACACGAGAAAGTTACTCCCACGAGATTTTTACTCCGGAGTAAACATTTCGTACGAAAAAGTTACTCCCTTTACGAAAAAGGCACTCCCCCATTTCACGAGAAAATTACTCCCCAAGACAGGTGAGTTCCGAGTAAACAAAAATGTTACTCCCCTGACGAATAAATAACGAATAAATTACTTCACCCAAACACAAGCAATTTAACTTCCCATGCCAGGTGTACGAAATTTTTACTCCCTTGTCCCCTGTTAGTCTTGGTGGTGGAAGGAGGGTAGCGCGACATTCGTGTGCGCGAGATCACCTATTGGCATTATCCCTTCGCCCGCATCCCATTTTTGCATACGATATTTTTACTGGAAGTAAAAAAAATGGGGAGTAAAAATTTCGTGGAGGGAGTAATTTTTTCGTGCCGTGTGGAGTTCTTTTCTCGTACGAAAAGTGTACTCGGAGTAAGAATTTCGTACGAAATATTTACTCCGGAGTAAATTTTTCGTGGAATAAAAATTTCGTGTTACACCGGTCCTTGGCAAGATGTGGCCACAACGCGGTTACGTAGGAATGATATGTTGGTGGTACAAGGGAACCCTCTTTGGTGACCTTAAAACAAATCTGAGCAAAGCGGGTCTTAAAAAGGAGGGGGGGGGGGGGGGGGCTAACAATGAAGGTAAATTTGATCTGAAAAACTCACAAAAGACATGTGACAGATACAACTTATGTCCCGTAGAGAGAAGTGTGTCACTGCAGCACATTGTACATCCTAGCTTATTTGTTTGTCTGTTCAAAACATGACATACAACAGACAAAAACAGAATCATCTCGTGAGGAGAGGGATGAATCATCGTGATGGTTTCAATATAGGGCAAGTAACGAAATGCAAGGACACGTCTGCTCAGTGTGATTTACACATTACCTTTCAACCCATTAAGATAAAAACACGAGTCAAACATGTTTTCGAGTGTACTACTAACACGCATGATTGACACACACCATAAGTAAAGCGCTGAGTTTTAAAGCTCCTCAGTATGATGACTATTTTATATAGGTGATATAGAGTTTGTGTGTGTGTGTGTGTGTGTGTGTGTGTGGTGTGTGTGTGTGTGTGTGTGTCTGTGTGTGTGTGAGTGTGTGTGTGAGTGTGAGTGCTAGTATGTGTGTGTGAGTGTGTATGCGTTTTAAATGCTCCTCGGTATGACTATTTTATATAGGTGATATAAAGAGTTTGTGTATGTGTGTGTGTGTGTGTGTGTGTGTGTGTGTGTGTGTGTGTGTGTGTGGTGTGTGTGTGTGTGTGTGTGTGTGTGTGTGAGTGCTAGTGTGTGTGTGTGCATGTGTGTGTTTGTGTATGCATACGTGCGCGCGTTTGTGTGTGTGTGTGTGTGTGTGTGTGTGTGTGTGTGTGTGTGTGTGTGTATGCGTCTATGCGTCTGCGTCTATGCGTCTGTCCTTCCGTCTGTCCGTCTGCCAGTCTATCTGTCTGCCTATCCGTGCACAGATGCAAAGCCTCTGAACCAAATCAACAAAAGTAAAACCAACATGGAACTACTCACGTGCTGCCAACGGCCTCGTAGCGGCACTAGGAGGCATATTTCTCTTCTCAGCACGGCGTAAGCAGGCAGGTAAACAGGCAGGTAAACAGCCAGGTAGATATCACACTCTAGGCAGGCAGGTAGATATCACACTCTAGGCAGGCAGGTAGATATCACACTATAGGCAGGCAGGTAGATATCACACTATAGGCAGGCAGGTAGATATCACACTCTAGGCAGGCAGGTAGATATCACACTCTAGGCAGGCAGGTAGATATCACACTCTAGGCAGGCAGGTAGATATCACACTCTAGGCAGGCAGGTAGATATCACACTCTAGGCAGGCAGGTAGATATCACACTATAGGCAGGCAGGTAGATATCACACTCTAGGCAGGCAGGTAGATATCACACTCTAGGCAGGCAGGTAGATATCACACTCTAGGCAGGCAGGTAGATATCACACTCTAGGCAGGCAGGTAGATATCACACTCTAGGCAGGCAGGTAGATATCACACTCTAGGCAGGCAGGTAGATATCACACTCTAGGCAGGCAGGTAGATATCACACTCTAGGCAGGCAGGTAGATATCACACTCTAGGCAGGCAGGTAAACAGACAGGTCACACTATCTGGCGCCTCAACACCAACAGGCAATCAGCAGCGAAAGACCTTTACTCCGTTCACCAAAACACAATCTGTAGCGCACCAAAATACACGGCTACTATACTGTTGTCTCGGTCCGAGTGACTTCAACCCTTCTCCTTTCTCACCACACCTATAGTCCCTCAAAACACTGACGGGTGCCACTTCCTCGGGTCAAAATATTTACCCAAGCGAGTAGGGATGGGTACTTAATAACCCCCAACTTTCTTTTTCCTCTCTCTCTTGCAAATGGAACAGCCATGTCCGATGAGTAAACGAGCAATGTCCGATGAACGAAACCTCTCCGAGTAGTTTAGGGGTGTATGTTGTGTCTGATTCTTTCAGGTATAAAATTATACTCGAGAATTCACTCCACAATTCAACCCAACGCCGAGACCTGTTATCTTCCAGTTAGCTGAGACTAAAAGTCTCGTGTAAAACTGACTGTTATCTGTGACTCAAGTCGTTGAAAAGTCTCGTGACTGTGAAATTGCCTGTTAATCTGGGCTGGCCGAAGAAGAAAAATCCCGAAGAAAAGTGCCCGTATTCTCTAACGACAGTTGTAGTTGCCGGTTGTCTCGGATTATCTGACCCTTCCATCGAATCTTGTCAGCTCTAATTGCTATGGAAGGAACATTCGTCTAATCCCTTGCTCACTCTCACACCTGATCCAATAGTGACTGAGGGCTGTAAAAGTAACCGTGTCCGTTGTTTACCATTACTATCACTATACTTTGTGAAATAAACATAATATTGCCTCATTCCAGCAAACTGCCCTCCCAGCCTCATCTTGAATGGAGAACCTTGGAAATGACATCAAATAAGTATGTCCTGTATAGAAGAAAATCACTACAAAGTACATATACTGTACATAGACAGCACCCAGCGTGTGAACACAGTGTCAAACAAAGACAGTGACACGAATCCACTGCTCCTCTCCTGAGCTACGATCCAATACACGAAACGAAAGAAAACACACACACACACACACACACACACAACACACACACACACACACACACACACACACATAAGCGGACCAACGAACACACACACGAGCAGAGGGAGCAAAACAAATCGACCACGGTGAGAAATACGGAGAAAGACTTTTACAAATATCAACAAAACTTTACTCTGACTGTAAAAAGTACAGCACACAAGGGGAAGGGAAGAGGCGAAAGGGAGGAGGGGAACATAGGAGGCTTGCGAGAGGAGGGGGGGGGTGGTAAGAGGTGTGGTGATTTGCAGGCTCTTACCCTAACTTTACTCGAGCTGATAAAATCACGACCTTGTCACCGACATGTTGTGTTGTGTGGGCGTGCACAACTCTACACACACACACAGACGGACCGACAGGTGCCAGCAAAACTATTAGTTATACGCTCAGAGGTGTCAATCTCTTGTGAGACGTGCTGATCATGAGATTACTGAGATGGGAAGCTTTATTAAGGCGGCAGTTGTTTGCGTGGATTCTGATGCGTTGACTTGGAGATGTCGGGAAAGGCGCCGTGTTTTCCTTTGATTCTGATTTCGTCTGATTACTGCGATTGTTTATTTTCTGGCCGTCTGTTGTTCGCGTGGATTCCGATGCGTTGACGAGACGAGGTAAAAGGCGCAGTCCTCTCCGTGTCAACGATTGAGCAATATCCAATGTGGCCAGGCGGTTACATAGGACAAGGCAATGTCTCCCCTTTGACACATGCCAACAATCAACAGCCTGTAGAATGTTATCTGTGCAGAGTGAGAATCAATTCTGAATAGCGTGTCTTCTTCTTCAGCGTTTTAGATTTGTCTGGTTACGTGTGAGCTCCTTTGCCCATTTGGGTTCCCCACACTATACTCTGAGAGCATAGTCAGCTTCACTCCGCTTTCGTTGAGAAGGCATGCTGGGTATGTTCGTGTTTCCATAACTCACCGAACTCCGACATGGATTACAGGATCTTTTCCGTGCGCACTTGGTCTTGTGCTTGCGTGTACACAGGAAGGGGGTTAAGTACTAAGCAGGTCTGCACATAAGTTGACCTGGGAGATCGGAAAAATCTCCACTCTTAACCCACCAGGCGGCAGCGACCGGGATTCGAACTCACGACCTCCCGATTAGGAGGTCGACGTCTTACCACCACGCCACTGCGCCCGTCGAATAGCGTGTCAATATGCAACATTAAGTTATAAAAGAACATTCAAACTCTCCACAAAAAGTAGTCAGGGTATGTGCAGACCTGCTAGTGGCTTATCCCCCTTCGTGTGTACACGCAAGCACAAGACCAAATGCGCACGGAAAAGATCCTGTAATCCATGTCAGAGTTCGGTGGGTTATAGAAACACGAAAATACCCAGCATGCTTCCTCCGAAAGCGGCGTATGGCAAAAACGCGAGTGTACGTGGGAGTTTCAGCCCACGAACGAAGAAGAAGAAGAAGAAGAAGAAGAAGAAGAAGAAGAAGAAGAAGAAGCAGTCAGGATGTTGTGTTTCGGTATGTGTGGAAGTGGAGTGATGGTCTTGTCCCATGCAAAAGCCTGACCAGAACTGAGACTGATTGTGATGAGAACAGTTTTCAGGGAAAGGACTGCGCCTCTAAAAACAGTGCCGTCAAACTTCCCCGCTTTGTCATTCATACACACTGGCCTCTGGAAAGGACAGGGTATGATTTCTGGCGCCAGAATATGTTGAAATAATTAGAAGCAGTTTCCTAGCGTCTCGCCTTTAGGGTTGATTGCAGATGCATGATGATGTCACTGTGCACATCAGTGTCTGGCAGACAAAAACGCTAAGCACACAACTAGCGCGCGCGCACACACACACGAGACAATGACAAAAGGTGACGTTTTCATGTCAGTATGTCCCAAATGACATCACCAGTACATTTTTCATTCTATCTAATCTGTTTTCGTTCTATTTTTTCTAATAACATGCGTTAACAATTGATTGCCAACTGGAATGGAAGAGCACAAAAAGTGTAACTTGATATGTAGTTTCTCTAGAGGGAAAAACATCTTCCACTTTCATGTCAGTGTGTCCCATGCAACATACATTTGCCAAACAGCTATGTGTAAGTAGATTATTTGTTAGTGGTATAGAAAATACTGATCAACAATCAAAGTCAGTTTTCACATTCATTTTCTACCTATTTCTTATTTGTTTATTCTTTTGGCAATGGTGAAATGTCAGCAATCGTGTGTCATTCGGGACAGTAGACATGACACCTGACCTTTTGTCACTGTCTCACACGCACGCACGCTCTCTCTCTCTCTCTCTCTCTCTCTCTCTCTCTCTCTCTCTCTCTCTCTCTCTCTCTCTCTCTCTCTCTCTCTCTCTCTCTCTCTCTCTCTTCTCTCTCTCTCTCTCTCTCTCCCCTTATCTCTCTTCCAATTACACACACACACACACACACACACACACACACACACACACACACACACACACACACACATACACACACACACCTAGAACCAACTTTTGGATAGCAGCCACATTTTCACAATCTGGTTAAAAACTATCATGTTCCATTATGATTCAATTTGAAAATCGATCAAACCGAATCTCCTCGACTACAGAAGATCAGAGGAGGGAGAAAAAAAAAGCCGAGGGCCGAAATGATTCACACAAAATGAGTCCAAGAAAACCCTGCGGGCGAAATGATCCCCAACACCATACTGAAATCCAATTTTCAATTACTCGCCGATCGTGCACGTCAGTGTAATAATATTATAGGGTGTTTCAAATCACGATGAGAGACTGAACAAAATGGGAGTATTGCGATCGAGGGAAGCGAACTTTGTCGCGTCCACATTCCACTTTTTCCCGTCTCGATTAAATAAAAATTAACTAAAAAAACCTCTCGGTAAGACCTGTCCCCACATACAACTCAGACAGCCTGAAAACATTAAAGCGATCAAAAAGATCCCCCCGTAATCATGTGAAATGGAATGAAATTTCAATTCTAACCTGTCGTTACCGGAAATGTTGGAGTATTTCTTTACGACCCCCTGCAGTAAGCGTCTATCGGAACGCCTCCGTCTTGACCACAAGCTCTCTAAATAACAAACAGGTAACAAACGCATCCTCTAAGTCGGCCTTTCGCTATAATGGCCGAGTTTGAAGGAAGGCAGCGTCCCGTCATGATGTGAGACTCTGTAGTACAGTGGGACACCTCTCTTAACACCCCACATTTTAAGACTCCCTCCTTTTTAAGACCTTGTTTTCTCAGACTTTCTGTTCATAACCTGTGTACAATTACCCCCATTTTAAGACTCCTTGCTTTTTCAGACCTTGTTTTCTTAGATTTGTTGAGGTCCTAAAAGGGGGGTTCCACTGTAGCTGACAGGTTACACAGCTGACAGGTTACACGAGCGTGCTCTCCAAAACACCAATCAATCCTTTACAAGCCACTGAGTGAAAGCGGTCAGGGGAATATAAAAGGTAAGAAGACCAGCCCTCGTGTCCAGCAACTCGCATCCATCTTCTGCTCTCATTTCTAGGTCCATGTGTCGATGTCCATGGCGTAACCTTGGTCATCGTCTTTTTTCGTCCGACACTAGATGGTCAAGCTTGCATCTTGAAAGCGTGTTGACAAGCCTCCGCTTTCGTCTTTGGTGTTATAATCATGTCATGCCAAATCTCTCTCCTTCCTGGGTCCACAAGTTATGTCCACAGCGTAACCTAGCTTGGTCATCGTCTTATTCGGTCCACAAGTTATGTCCATAGTGTAACCTAGCTTGGCCATCGTCTTATTCGGTCCACAAGTTATGTCCATAGCGTAACCTAGCTTGGTCATCGTCTTATTCGGTCCACAAGTTATGTCCATAGCGTAACCTAGCTTGGTCATCGTCTTATTCGGTCCACAAGTTATGTCCATAGCGTAACCTAGCTTGGTCATCGTCTTATTCGGTCCACAAGTTATGTCCATAGCGTAACCTAGCTTGGTCATCGTCTTATTCGGTCCACAAGTTATGTCCATAGCGTAACCTAGCTTGGTCATCGTCTTATTCGGTCCACAAGTTATGTCCATAGCGTAACCTAGCTTGGTCATCGTCTTATTCGGTCCACAAGTTATGTCCATAGCGTAACCTAGCTTGGTCATCGTCTTATTCTGTCCACAAGTTATGTCCATAGCGTAACCTAGCTTGGTCATCGTCTTATTCGGTCCACAAGTTATGTCCATAGCGTAACCTAGCTTGGTCATCGTCTTATTCGGTCCACAAGTTATGTCCATAGCGTATTCTAGCTTGGTCATCGTCTTATTCGGCCAACGCTAGATGGTCACGCTTGCAAAGATCGTGAAAGGGTGTTGAGAAGCCTCCACGTTCGTCTTTGGTGTTATAATCATGTCATGCCACACGGCTCATGGTACTGATAGCTACTGATCAGTAAGAATGTGTGTCTTTTAAGGTCATCGTGAGGATGTTGTAGTTTGTATTGCTAAGGAAGTTTCTGTTTCAGTTGAAATTCCCTGATTCATATCTCCGCACAAAAGACAACAATCTCACAATTATCGTGATCGTGTTTAGGCATCTACAAATGAGAATTAGTGACTGCTCACAATGCATTATTTCCTCCCTAGAAACTTGCAATGGTCAATTGGTCATTCAGCCAGTCATTGTCTCACATCTATCACTCCAATCAACATTTTGATATGTACAGTATCTACTTGCAAATACAGAAACAAAAACAGCAGGAGCAATGTTCCATGAAAACCTCCAACAAAAATAACAAAATATGCCGTTTTAACTTATTAAACGTGGACTTTGTCTTTGTCTGTGCTGTCTGTGTCTGTGCTGTCTGTGTCTGTGCTGTCTGTGCTGTCTGTGCTGTCTTTGTCTGTGCTGTCTGTGCTGTCTGTGTCTGTGCTGTCTGTGTCTGTGCTGTCTGTGCTGTCTTTGTCTGTGCTGTCTGTGCTGTCTGTGTCTGTGCTGTCTGTGTCTGTGCTGTCTGTGCTGTCTGTGTCTGTGCTGTCTTTGTCTGTGCTGTCTGTGTCTGTGCTGTCTTTGTCTGTGCTGTCTGTGTCTGTGCTGTCTTTGTCTGTGCTGTCTGTGCTGTCTGTGCTGTCTGTGTCTGTGCTGTCTGTGCTGTCTGTGTCTGTGCTGTCTGTGTCTGTGCTGTCTGTGTCTGTGCTGTCTGTGTCTGTGCTGTCTGTGTCTGTGCTGTCTGTGTCTGTGCTGTCTGTGTCTGTGCTGTCTGTGTCTGTGCTGTCTGTGTCTGTGCTGTCTGTGTCTGTGCTGTCTGTGTCTGTGCTGTCTGTGTCTGTGCTGTCTGTGTCTGTGCTGTCTGTGTCTGTGCTGTCTTTGTCTGTGCTGTCTTTGTCTGTGCTGTCTGTGTCTGTGCTGTCTGTGTCTGTGCTGTCTGTGTCTGTGCTGTCTGTGTCTGTGCTGTCTGTGTCTGTGCTGTCTGTGTCTGTCTGTGTCTGTGTCTGTCCTTGTCTGTGCTGTCTGTGTCTGTGTTGTCTTTGTCTGTGCTGTCTGTGTCTGTGCTGTCTGTGTCTGTGCTGTCAGTGTCTGTGCTGTCTGTGTCTGTGCTGTCTGTGTCTGTGCTGTCTGTGTCTGTGCTGTCTGTGTCTGTGCTGTCTTTGTCTGTGCTGTCTTTGTCTGTGCTGTCTGTGTCTGTGCTGTCCTTGTCTGTGCTGTCCTTGTCTGTGCTGTCCTTGTCTGTGCTGTCCTTGTCTGTGCTGTCCTTGTCTGTGCTGTCCTTGTCTGTGCTGTCCGTGTCTGTGCTGTCTGTGTCTGTGCTGTCTGTGTCTGTGCTGTCTGTGTCTGTGCTGTCTGTGTCTGTGCTGTCTCTGTCTGTGCTGTCTGTGTCTGTGCTGTCTCTGTCTGTGCTGTCTCTGTCTGTGCTGTCTGTGTCTGTGCTGTCTGTGTCTGTGCTGTCTGTGTCTGTGCTGTCTTTGTCTGTGCTGTCTTTGTCTGTGCTGTCTGTGTCTGTGCTGTCTGTGTCTGTGTCTGTGCTGTCTGTGTCTGTGCTGTCTTTGTCTGTGCTGTCTTTGTCTGTGCTGTCTGTGTCTGTGCTGTCTGTGCTGTCTGTGTCTGTGTCTGTGCTGTCTGTGTCTGTGCTGTCTGTGTCTGTGCTGTCTGTGTCTGTGCTGTCTGTGTCTGTGCTGTCTGTGTCTGTGCTGTCTGTGTCTGTGCTGTCTTTGTCTGTGCTGTCTTTGTCTGTGTTGTCTTTGTCTGTGTTGTCCTTGTCTGTGCTGTCTGTGTCTGTGTTGTCTTTGTCTGTGCTGTCTGTGTCTGTGCTGTCTGTGTCTGTGCTGTCTGTGTCTGTGCTGTCTGTGTCTGTGCTGTCTGTGTCTGTGCTGTCTGTGTCTGTGCTGTCTGTGTCTGTGCTGTCTGTGTCTGTGCTGTCTGTGTCTGTGCTGTCTGTGTCTGTGCTGTCTGTGTCTGTGCTGTCTGTGTCTGTGCTGTCTGTGTCTGTGCTGTCTGTGTCTGTGCTGTCTGTGTCTGTGCTGTCTGTGTCTGTGCTGTCTGTGTCTGTGCTGTCTGTGTCTGTGCTGTCTGTGTCTGTGCTGTCTGTGTCTGTGCTGTCTGTGTCTGTGCTGTCTGTGTCTGTGCTGTCTGTGTCTGTGTTGTCTGTGTCTGTGTTGTCTTTGTCTGTGCTGTCTGTGTCTGTGCTGTCCTTGTCTGTGCTGTCTCTGTCTGTGCTGTCTTTGTCTGTGCTGTCTGTGTCTGTGCTGTCTGTGTCTGTGCTGTCTGTGTCTGTGCTGTCTGTGTCTGTGCTGTCTGTGTCTGTGCTGTCTGTGTCTGTGCTGTCTGTGTCTGTGCTGTCTGTGTCTGTGCTGTCTGTGTCTGTGCTGTCTGTGTCTGTGTTGTCTTTGTCTGTGCTGTCTGTGTCTGTGCTGTCTGTGTCTGTGCTGTCTGTGTCTGTGTTGTCTTTGTCTGTGCTGTCTGTGTCTGTGCTGTCTCTGTCTGTGCTGTCTGTGTCTGTGCTGTCTGTGCTGTCTGTGTCTGTGCTGTCTGTGTCTGTGCTGTCTGTGTCTGTGCTGTCTGTGTCTGTGCTGTCTGTGTCTGTGCTGTCTGTGTCTGTGCTGTCTGTGTCTGTGCTGTCTGTGTCTGTGCTGTCCTTGTCTGTGTTGTCTGTGTCTGTGCTGTCCTTGTCTGTGCTGTCTGTGTCTGTGCTGTCTTTGTCTGTGCTGTCTGTGTCTGTGCTGTCTGTGTCTGTGCTGTCTGTGTCTGTGCTGTCTTTGTCTGTGCTGTCTGTGTCTGTGCTGTCTGTGTCTGTGCTGTCTGTGTCTGTGCTGTCTGTGTCTGTGCTGTCTGTGTCTGTGCTGTCTGTGTCTGTGCTGTCTGTGTCTGTGCTGTCTTTGTCTGTGCTGTCTGTGTCTGTGCTGTCTGTGTCTGTGCTGTCTTTGTCTGTGCTGTCTGTGTCTGTGCTGTCTGTGTCTGTGCTGTCTGTGTCTGTGCTGTCCTTGTCTGTGTTGTCTTTGTCTGTGCTGTCTGTGTCTGTGCTGTCTGTGTCTGTGTTGTCTGTGTCTGTGCTGTCTGTGCTGTCTGTGTCTGTGCTGTCTGTGTCTGTGCTGTCTCTGTCTGTGCTGTCTGTGTCTGTGCTGTCTGTGCTGTCTGTGTCTGTGCTGTCTGTGTCTGTGCTGTCTGTGTCTGTGCTGTCTGTGTTTGTGCTGTCTTTGTCTGTGCTGTCTTTGTCTGTGCTGTCTGTGTCTGTGCTGTCTGTGCTGTCTGTGTCTGTGTTGTCTTTGTCTGTGCTGTCTGTGCTGTCTGTGTCTGTGCTGTCTGTGCTGTCTGTGTCTGTGCTGTCTGTGTCTGTGCTGTCTGTGTCTGTGCTGTCTGTGCTGTCTGTGTCTGTGCTGTCTGTGTCTGTGCTGTCTGTGTCTGTGCTGTCTGTGTCTGTGCTGTCTGTGTCTGTGCTGTCTCTGTCTGTGCTGTCTGTGTCTGTGCTGTCTGTGTCTGTGCTGTCTGTGTTGTCTGTGTCTGTGCTGTCTGTGCTGTCTCTGTGAGTTCCGATTTCTTTTCTTTTTCCACTGTGATAAACGTTATCAAACGTGACCCACGGCGCCTCTGATCAAATTCTTAAATGCATCACAATACAACATTAATAAACATCATGCAATACTGTAATGTTGATACCAGCGAGCAAATAACTATCTCCACTGTTACAAACTCATTGATTTTTGGGGATTTTTTTTTTCTTCAAAGAAGTTTTATTCGGGCAATTTTACAGTTTGTCATGCAGTCAGATAATAATAGAGTGGATTTTTTTTTCTTTACTTCTGTTACATCCGTGTCCTTATAAAATCACCATACAAAAGAAAACAAACACCATGCCACGCTTTAATTTTGAGGCCAGCGAGCAAAACAATCTCAACGTCAACAAACTCTTCTTTGATTATGTTTAGAACTGCTACAAGCAATCTGTCCTTGTGCCACTGATCCACTGATCAGCATGTTTACCTTATTGGGACGGTCTGAGCAGCACGCGCTCTCGCTCAATCACAAAGAGTGCTCTGGTATTTAATTGCCAGAAAGGCTGCTTTGGTGTGGGTCGATCGTGGCCCTGTCACCTGATATCTTGTTTGGTGTCTGTCGCTCCATTTCTTCGGCAAACAAGCTCTTAGCTATCTCTTTTTTGCTGAGTTCTGTTCTCAACACGGCACGCCATACTGGGAGGTCACACACGCAAGTCAGAGAGAGTTTGCTCTGTCCACAAAAAAGGAGAGACTTTCTGGCACTGAACAAATTGTAACTGCTGCTACAACAAAAAGTTTTTTTTTATGTAAACGAATGGATTATTGGTGAGTTGTAGCATACCTAATCGTTTTAGTATAGGGACGGTTTTATTACTTTTTTGCAGAGATATTGCAATAGGCCGTGTTCTCTCTGTCTGTCTCTGCATGTCTCTGTCTCTGCATGTCTCTGTCTCTGTTTCACTCTCTCCCCTTCTGTTTGGCAACATCTGGCGAGCTGTTTGTTGGAAAGACTATGGAGTCCGCAAATGGATTGTGTTCGCTTGTTCTGGGCTATTTGTCCGTTTTGCGCTATTTGTTTCCATTGTTGGCTACCGGTCTTAGAGGGCAGCTTTACCTCACTGAAGACCCTCTGGTGCTTTTCAAGACACTTTCTTATTGTGTGTGTGTGTGTGTGTTTGTGTGTGTGTGTAGTGTGTGTAGTGTGTGTGTGTGTGTGTGAATGTGTGTGTGTGTGTAGTGTGTGTGCGTGCCATGTGTGTGAGAGTGAGTGAGTGAGCAAGTGTGTGTGTACGTGTGTGGGTTTGTGTGTCTGTCTCTCTCTGTGTCTCTCTCTGTCACTCTGTCGGTCTGTGTGTGTGTGTGTGTGTGCGTGTGTGCGTGTGTGTGTGTGTGTGTGTGTGTGTGTGTGCGTGCGTGCGTGCGTGTGTGTGTGTGTGTGTGTGTGTGCGTGCGTGTGTGTGTGCGTGCGTGCGTGCGTCTCTCTCTCTCTCTCTCTCTCTCTCTCTCTCTCTCTCTCTCTCTCTCTCTCTCTCTCTCTCTCTCTCTCTCTCTCTCTCTCTCTCTCTCTCTGTTCCTCTTGCCCTATCGTTATCTCCGACTGTCCTCAAAGTCAACCCGTATTGCTAATAAACAAAATAGGACAACACATTTCACTTTTCCACAGACGCACTGGGTGTACATGCTTAAACGTAGCAAATTGAAAACAACTTTTTGCCTAAGCGAACATGACAAACACTTTGATTCTGGACTTTACTACTGCAGTGATTTCAAAGCGAAGTGACTCTAAAGCCTTTGTACGGAACTGAAATAGTATGAGAGTGAAAGAGCTACACAGCTCGACCTAAAGGCTGTATTCAGTCACTGCCAATTACCATTCCTCTTTGGTTGAGTGGGACACTTTCTGTGTGAAAAGAAGGAATGGCGACACTTTTTAACTACCGGGTCGAATAAATGTTGGCAGTAAGCGGGTTCTCCACAGAAGGTGTCAGCCAAAGTACGAAGCGACCGCGTACTACGGGAAAGAGACACTTAACCACAGTTAAAGTCACTGAAATCTATCAGCTACGAGAGAGTGAGAGAAAAAGAGAGAGTGTCCGTCATTTCGTCTTTTGCTTATCTTGCGCTAATTCTAAACTTCTTCTGGTGCAGCGGAGATCTGCGCTACAGTTTGTGGCTTTCATCTGCCGGAAATATTGCAAAGGCTACGAGAAAGAGAGGGAGGAAGAGAGAGAGAGGGACAGACAGACTGAGGGAGATAAAGAGGAATAGAGAGAGAGGACAGAGAGACAGGGAGTGAGAGGAGTGAGAGGAGAGAGAGAGAGAAGAGAGAGAGAGAGAGAGAGAGAGAGAGAGAGAGAGAGAGAGAGAGAGAGAGAGAGAGATTCTGGCCAACGAAACCAATAATAGTGCAAGACTTCTGAAAGGCCAAGTTGCCCATTACATCAGCTGCAAGAATTCACAGGTAACTTCGTTTGCCGAAGACCTTCAAACTCTACATCCCCAAACCAGCAGACCGATACCACTGACGGTAACACACTAATACCGTTACCGACAGACCGTTTTCTGTGATGCCCAAACTCAATCAGCTTACAGCATAACCCAAAGGCCCATGGCACCGGAAAGAGCGGGCGTTTGGTGGCCGTTTCATTAGCCTTTCTAGACCTCATAAGGTAGATGAGAACGAGAGAGAGAGAGAGAGAGAGAGAGAGAGAGAGAGAGAGAGAGAGAGAGAGAGTGAGAGAGAGAGTGAGAGAGAGAGAGAGTTCATTAACTCTCGGTATTCGAAGCATATTCTCCAAATATCTTTGCAGCTAACATCAGTGGTCATCGCACAGTTGAGAACATTTGAAGTGCTACCAAATATTTGGAAACTATTGCCAAGAGTATAGAGAGAACTACGTAAAGAGATGCGCCGGGGACGGCCGGTATAGACCCCCCCCCCCCCACCCCACCCCCCGACACTGACTTTTGCATGTAGCACACACACACAAACACACACAAAAATAACACAAAAATGACACACACACACACACACACACACACACACACACACACACACACACACACACACACACACAAACACACACAGTCTACCCCAATCACGCTTCAACTCAACCTCACCAATCACTCCATCTCCCAAACCAGGACGGTAAAAAAAATAAAAAAAAAGTCATAACGGGATCATCACGAGCGTGTCCCCCAGACCGGAACAGACGTGGTAGCCTCCCAGAAACGTGAAGATGGAAGGTACTGAACGTTCACCACTATACCCCCTCCCCCTCACCCCACCCCCCTGTATCCCCCCGACACTCGGATCGATAGCGGTATGTCCGATTCACTGGTGATAAAAGTGATTGGAATAGCCCATGTCTTCTTCTCGGACGCTTCCTGACTGTTTGGACTGAAGTCGATCGTAGGAAACCTACAGTCCATCGACTACACCCAGCCTTAGTTGAGTGAGGAACAGTTTTAGAGACTAAACCTTGACTCCGTGTTGAGTACAGACTGTTCCTATCAACACATGATAGAAGCTGATGAGATTAACCCCATGGCTTCTTCTCTGACGCTTCCTTACTTATACTGTTTGCACAGAAGTCGATCGCAGGCGAAGTAAAGTCTAACGACTATACACATTGCTTTTGTTGAGTGAGGAACGGTTCTAATGGTGACTAGGCCTTGCCTCAGTGTTGAGTACAGACTGTTTCGATCAACTCGTGAAAGACGCTGATTGGATTAACCCCAGTGATCTTGTCTGATGCGTCGTCGCTGTTAGGACACAATGGATAGACATGTATAACAGTCCAACGACCAAACCTTGACTGAGTTGAGCACAGGGACACCACCAGTGCGCTATCGTGTCTTGTTCTGGAATCGCAATATCGTCTAGCAAACGATGCTCCATTGTCTACCATAAAGCCAAACTCAACTTCCTGCAGTAAATGTCCATCCTTTATATGGATCTGTCCTTTTGGTTAAGTGATGTCCTGTAATGTACAGAATTATATGTATGTATAAAAAAATAAAAAAATAAAAACTTCACCAAAAGAGAATAAAAAAAAAATTAAAAAAATTTCCATCCTTGATCACGATTACCGGAGGCATCTCTATAAGACTAAGATGCGCGTTTTCTTAGACAATTACTTTGTGTGTCCTTTAAATATTACGGCCCAACATCCCATCAGGATCATTCAAAGGCAATTACAAGAACTGTGCTATCTTACTTTTCACAATACAAACGAACCCAAAATAGTACATCTTGACAGACGATTGTGAACCAAACCTGCACTGCAAGAGATTGAAAGTGTAAAGTCTTGTCATGTGATCTGGGTGTAGTCATCTTTCTCCTGATGTTTCACGTGAAGCTGACTTATAGTCTCATTAATTTTGTTCAGATTGTCGAGTCTCTTGATAATTTTTCTTCTGCCTGCATGAATAAAACAAATAACACTAAGAACAGTCTGTGCATGGCCGTAACAATTTAAGCAAAAAGATAACATGTTCAGACTTTTGCGTTTGCATTCACGACACCAAAACAACAATGCATATATATATACGTGAATGGCGTGTAACTATGCGGCGTTCGTCGTAACACTGTGGGGAACCAAGCACGGCCTACAGTATTGAACTTTCTGTGACTTGCTTCAGGGCCTACTATTCTTAAAGCTTGAGTCACGGGTTGTTCCTGGACCGATCACCATTCCGAATGGACATTTAGGACGGCCATAGAGGTGAAGGTGTAAATGTCATGTTCTTTGGTGCTGTGGTAGTATGTGGTTAAAGTGTTACATTCGAAATGGCTTGATTCGATTAAAATCCCCTGGAGGCATACGTGATCTGGGTCAGTGCATGGTGTGAGTGAGTGTGTGTGTGTGTGTGTGGGCGCATATATGTGTGTGTGCGCGTGTGTTTCTGCGTGTGTGGGGGGGGGGGGGGTCATGTGTGTGTGAGTTGGGGGGGGGCGCATGTGTGTGTAAGTTGGGGGGGGGGCGTATATGTGACGGTGGTTGTGTCCGCCAGTATGTTAGTGAGTGCACGCACGCGATCATGCCTGTCACTCTCAAACAGACGTCCTCATCCAAAGACGACATCGTGTTTGTTTGTTTGCTTAACGCCCAGCCGACCACGAAGGGCCATATCATGCAGGGCGGTGCTGCTTTGACATATAACGTGCGCCACACACAAGACAGAAGTCGCAGCACAGGCTTCATGTCTCACCAAGTCACATTATTCTGACACCGGACCAACCAGTCCTAGCACTAACCCCATAATGCCAGACGCCAGGCGGAGCAGCCACTATAGATTGCCAATTTTAAAGTCTTTGGTATGACCCGGCCGGGGTTCGAACCCACGACCTCCCGATCACGGGGCGGACGCGTTACCACTAGGCCAACCGTGCCGGTTTGAACCATGATAAGTGACAATTAACGACGTGAGAGGCAGTACTAATGACCCACATCAAGCGTACATCCATCACCCAGACTGACAGATGAGATCACTTCCTGAATCATGTACCGTATAGTGACAGTCTGTGGCTAATACTTACAAGATAAACAAAAGAGAAGTACTTTCCCTTCCTTGTTGTCTGTCGCCGGATCGGATGACCTCTTCCGGATCCTTTGACCAGACAATCTGATAACGACTGAGCCAAAGTTACCTACCCCCCAGGACAATTTGGCTATCACGTTCCTTTGTGGGCTTATAGCTATAGGAAACAAGAGCAGTACTTTTTGTTTATGTAAAAACATTATGCGTTTCCTGGCCGCGGTGATGATTGACCGTGGGTACTTTACACGCATGGGGTCTAATTCGTTTAGAAAACAAGTATTTTATTTACTTCGAAGTTTAGTTCATTTCAAAATCCTCCCGTTCCGTCATTCAAATGATGTAATCACTCGGTGCACGTTTTCGAAGTAATCGTATTAATTTTTGGAGTAAAACCTATCGAATTTCACCCCGATTTTTTTCACCTGCAAGAAACGGACATGCTTTTCTCCCTCAAATAAGTGTACTGCTTGGGGGGGGGGGGGGGTAGTGTGGAGTTTAAGTGAGATCAACACGGCCAGTAAAAAGAAAATGGCCTTAAGAGAAAAATGATATTGTTACATTCGATCGCATTGATATTGAAATCAATCTGCGATACACTAGTACATGATGTACATTATTGTGGGGCGGCCTATTGTGAAGGGCCACGTCATGGGGACATTGAGTCCAACACAGGCAATAAACAACCATTTATTTTTTGAAGTACCATTATAGTTCAACACTGTATGTGTCATGATTTGCGCTGTGGAGAATGACGATTGAATGTGAATAGAATGTGTACCATCCTCAGTCGAGGGTCGGCTAAAGGCACACGTATTTACGTTGAACGTCGTCGCTGTCATCGTTGGTGGTGATGGTGTGGATTGGGTGGGGGTTGTGTGGGGGTTGGGTGGGGGTTGTGTGTCGCTGTCACACTTTTCTTTTCCTTATTGCTCCGGCTGTGTGTTCCACAGAACAATTGTGATGATAAGAAATGAATTCAGACTCATATAATGTCATACCAGCAGGGCAAAACGTAAAATAGGACGGGAATGTGTTTGATCTTTTATTTGTCATCTCACTGTAGTATAAACGCCACTTTCATGACAAAAACAAAGTCTAGTAAACCGTTAAAAGGGGGTACGAACACTGAGCTAGCATACATGTACTGGTTAGTATGTACCTCAGTGGACACGACAAAGAATTGACTCAAGCCTACTAGCTCCTCACACTGACATGTATAATAACAACACTATAACCACGCCCGTTCGAGAGCAGTCAGTATATGAAACATCCGCATTGCCAAGGCAATTAGTAGGAAGGAAGTATGCAATTAAAATTTTCTGGTCGACAAGGATGCCTGGGTCCTATTACAACGCACGACTTTACTGATCTCACAGTGCGATGGGGAGCATGGCAATGTCACGGACCTGTATGTTCTTGTAGGTCCGTGGCCAGTGTTTCTTGATATTTATTTGTCCACTTCTGAGAAAGTGAATTTTGATGCTGGCTTGATATAAATTAATTGTGCATAATGTGATGTCTTGGTGTACGTCGTTGTAGTGAGTGAGTGAGAAACTCGAGGCACGCTTTGTGTGTTATCAACTCTTGATTGCTTCACATCCTGGTAGTTGAGATTGCTTTGAACACTTGTTGTCAGCTCTCGGTAGCGTTACTTCCTAGCAGCCAGCCTCTGATTGTTGTACACCCTCACGATCAGTTCTTAGTTAACAGTTCTTGATTGCTTTACACCATAGCTGACAGCTCTTCATTATTTTACACCCAATCAACCTCAGAGGTTCAGCAAGGGGCGCAGCAATGCCAAGTTTAGAATCAAAGACAGTACAACTAAACAGAACAATAGAAAACGTGTACCAATCGCCGGGTAAAAGGAGGGGAGGGCACCAGGGGAGGGGAGGGGAGGGGAGGGGAGGGGGGGAGGGGAGGGAGTGAACGGCTGGAAACGTCCAGGTACGATCAACACTTCTGACCACGAAAGGAAGCAGACCTCGCTTATTCCTCCTGCTGGTCTTCAGTCAGTCCAAGCTGTTATTCTTCAGGCAGCGCAGACAACCGGCTTCCTCTTCCTTGTCGTCTGATCAGACAGCCAACTATGCACGCATAGCGGAAGATGGACATAATTATGACTGTAGAGAGAAGTACAAACAGGCCTCAAGGCTGCATGTTCCTATAGCTGTGATACTGCCGATCGTGTGCATCAAGATAAGTTCACAACAATTGGCAATACGACGTGAAAACCTCAAAGAAGATCAAAAAAACAACCATGGAGAAAACAGGAAACTGAAGTGCGGAAGAGTCTGCGCCAGACTTCCGTGCAAAAAGGCCGGGGAGACACGTGGACAGAAAGAAATAATACGAGATGCACGTGCATGCATGAAAAATAAGGGCAACAAGCCAAACGGGAATAGGTGCCGTGTCAAGATTCTCATCCAGATAGGACTAGTTTGCGTGTGTGTGTGTGTGTGTGTGTGTGTGTGTGTGTGTGTGTGTGTGTGACTGTGTGTGCATTGGGGGAGGGGATTTGTGTATTGTTACTTGCATCTGTCTGTATTGTTACTTGCATCTGTCTGTATTGTTACTTGCATCTGTATTTTATTCTCCTTGCAAACCGGCACGGCGGGGCGGGGACGTAGCTCAGTTGGTAGCGCGCTGGCTTTGTAGCCAGTTGGTCGCTATCAGCGTGGGTTCGATCCCCACGTTCGGCAAGAGATTTATTTCTCGGAGTCAACTTTGTGCAGACTCTCTTCGGTGTCCGAACACCCCCGTGTGCACACATGCGCACGAAAAAGAGCCCACGTTCACAGCGAAAGTCTCAGGGCTTGGAAAACACGAAGACACGCATGCATCATCTCTCGTCTCCGATTATCGCGATCGTATTTCGAAACTTTGACGAGACAAACCCAATGCTGGTGTGTCGAAGAAGACAGCCACAGCGGGCTTGTTCGAATCAAAGTATCACACCTTATCTTCAACGTATTACCAATACCTGTCCCAATATAGACCAGTTGCCGAGTTGGTCGTTGGTCTAAGAGGACGTTAAACCATAACAGTCAGTCAGTCGGCACGGCGACGAGGAAGGTGGGAACACGAAGGGGTGAGGGAGAAGGGGTTGGAGGACTGCCATCCTAACACTTTGTCTTGTATTTTTGTTCAAGCGTAGTAGGTATCCGACCGGGGACACATTCAATGTTCAGCAAATGATCGTATGATGTGTGACCTTACTATTAGCTACTATTGGCGCCAAGTCAAAGGCGAAAAGTGGGTGGGAGAGAAGAGAGGGAGAGAGGAACACAAAAGAACATCCCCCCCCCACACACACACACACACTCACAAAATCCAACAACGACGTGCCTTTCTTTCTTTCTTTATTTGGTGTTTAACGTCGTTTTCAACCACGAAGGTTATATCGCGACGGGGAAAGGGGGGAGATGGGATAGAGCCACTTGTCAATTGTTTCTTGTTCACAAAAGCACTAATCAAAAATTTGCTCCAGGGGCTTGCAACGTAGTACAATGTATTACCTTACTGGGAGAATGCAAGTTTCCAGCACAAAGGACTTAACATTTCTTACATAATGCTTGACTAAAATCTTTACAAAAATTGACTATATTCTATACAAGAAACACTTAACAAGGGTAAAAAGAGAAACAGAATCCGTTAGTCGCCTCTTACGACATGCTGGGGAGCATCGGGTAAATTCTTTCCCCTAACCCGCGGGGGGGGGGGGGGGGGGGGGGGGGGGGGGGGGTAACGACGTGACATCCGTTGAACATTAGAGACATTTCACGAAGGCACCATAACTAAACAGTGGAGAAATTGGGACGGCAGAATCTGGAACAGTGAAATTAGTCGCTGAAGAGACCAACATTAAAGCCTCCACGAATACAGACACCAGACAGTGCAAAACCCGCTAACACAAAGTAAGGCAACTGAAAAAGTCGCTGCAGAGACCGAATGTCAAGCCTTCGCCAATACCCTCAAAACCCTGAACAGAGCAATAACCCCTCCATCCGACTGTCAAACTAGGGACTGAATCGGACCGTGTTTCTTTGACAAATACTGAGGCCACCAAAGAACGAGAAACTGAAAATAGTCTCTGCAGAGATAGAATGTCAAACCTTGACGAATACCCTCTGAGAACAATGACCTCTTTCATCACAAAGCAAAACTTGGGCGTGATTATTAAATCGGTCCAATGTTTCACACGGTTCGTGTGTCCACAAACCAGCTGGACGCATGGTCGAAGCACAGCAGACGACAATATTTAGCCAACACCGGAGACGTGGTTTGGCCACTGCCACGGACCGCCAACAGGCAATGGATCCATGGAGAGAGTTGAAAGCCCAGTGCCTTGCTACAGGCACGAGAAATTGACAGCAACTTATTTTACCCCGGTCGGAAGTAAATATTTGCAAAATATTAATTATCGTCGCCATTTGCATTTTATATTTTCCAAAATATCTACTTTCTCTAGCAAATAATCAAAACCAAACATGTGAACACGGGTTCATAAGGATGCAGAATAACTGTTGCGGTGATACGTACCCCTCTCACTGCCATGTTCCACTGAATTAGTCACAGTATGTACCTTAATCGGGAAAAAAACCTTAACTAATTACTTCATTCATAAGCAACTATCACGTGTTTGATTCAGTTATATATAGTGAGCCTGATATCAAAGGAAAGTGCAGAGTCTTAGGATCACAACGGTACCAAAATCAAGAGAATTGGTTAAGAAACGAAGACGCACGAAGCAATTGAAAACTGTGACTTTCGTACGTATTAGTTGACTTAAAAGATCTTCTTCTTGACTTGACAATTGCTTCGTTGTGGCATCAAACGACAATACGTGATGTGATTTTCAATGCAGGCGCATGTGAAGACCTTTCAGCACCTGCCCCTCATGGCCAGGGTTTTTGCAACTTAAGTACTACTTACTGCACAGGACGCACACCTTTGCCTCGGGAAGCACGTGCTACATTCCACTGAGGTGTGTCGGCGCGTGGCAGGCGGCCAAACTGATGGAGGGTTTACATGTTGCCCTCGTGGGCTTGCTGCTGTTGTTGGCATTGAAGTTTCTGGCTTTGTTGCTGCTGTGTGGCAGTGGGGGAGGATGCAGGGTAATATGAGATGACATATACCCCCTCCCCCCCCCTAACCGAATAACTGTTTCGATCTTGTCGGTCAAAGTCGAAACGTTAAAAGCCTGTTTGGACTTGAAATACCTAAACAGCCAAGCCGCGAACCCATCCAGACTGCCTTGTTGGGAAGAAAACCAACATCTGTCTGGGGTGACTGCACGGCCTGTGATTCTAATTCAGATTGACTAACATGTTTTGCTGTTCACTTCTGACCTAACAGCGGAGATACGGAACTACAACACAGAATAAGGGGCTCTTCACGACCGTATATTCACCGCTTTCACCGGCGCAAACAATACGATCATTGAGCACAAACATTAATCCAAACATCGAAACCGTTTCTATTGTTCAAATTCTATCTTTTCTCCTGCACTATCCAATCGAGAAAATGCATTTATTGAGCTACATCATTTTTTTTTTTTATCGTAACCTACAGTACCGACAACCACACTCGTGCACTAACACCAAAGCTGACACAGGAAAAGGATGAAGATTCACAAATTTGGCGAATTAGCGAAATGGACGGCCAAAAGACTCAGAGGATGGGCACAAGTTTTCGTGATCAAAACCCCCATTACATGGCGCCCCATCCATGTGAGATATCAAATGATGGCCGGGCGACTGGAGAACACTCAAGGTTATAGGCTTACTACGTCACACGCTTCATCTCCTGCTATGGACGACTGAGCAACTGCAGCAACAAGTGTTTTGAGAAGAGCACGCAGTAATCACGGATCAACTGCAGCAACAAGTGTTTTGAGAAGAGCACGCAGTAATCACGGATCAACTGGCAGAACTAACAATGATGATAAGTGGGGGTAGGGTAAGAACTCGTATATATATTTTCGTTCAGTCGACTTGGCAATCACAGTAAGTGGTGGCTTCAGTAGAAACTGGCGGGAAAGACAGTGGTCATAATAATGCCAGTGGAAGGGGTGGGGAGGGGGCAAATGCTTCTCATTGTTTCGTTGTTCCGTAAGCTTTAAGCCTTTAGAGTGATTACCGTGATTGCAAAGTGGTCGCCTGAAGCTATAATGTCCTGCTGGAGGTCATTATTACTACTAAAAGTTATAAACGTCTTTGTTGTACAACTTTTGCTCTGACCGTCCCCCCCCCCCCCCCATATTTCTCTCTCTCTCTCTCTCTCTCTCTCTCTCTCTCTCTCTCTCTCTCTCTCTCTCTCTCTCTCTCTCTCTCTCTCTCTCTCTCTCTCTCTCTCTCTCTGACATTGAAACACAACAATAAATCTTAATGAGCGTCTTTTCATCATTTGTTGTGCTGACCCAAACATTATTCTTCTGTGTATTCATAAAATATGCGTTTGTGGGACCGTATGTTTGAGCGAAAGAGAGAGAGGGGGGGGGGGAGAGGAAGAGAGAGAGAGGGGGGGGGGGAAGATTCCTCCTCAGTAGCAACAGGAAATGACCAGGAAGAATTTGCGAATAGTTAGATGGCGAACCGTAAAGCCATCTCGTTCAACATCCGTTTCCCTACCCACAAGCACGACGATAGTCCTGCCGGCAATTCATGCAACTAGCCTTCCACCGCCAAACATGCTCATCAGACACAAACCTGTAAGATTTGGTTTTAAACAAAATGCTTGTAATTTCAACCGAGTTCGTATGAAGGTCACTGGTGCAAACAGTTTAGTCTCAGAATGAAAAATGACAGATCTTATTTTCAAGTTATAAAAACTAACGTTGCATGCCTTACGTCTTCTGCTAATTATAAAATTGAGCGATCACCGACAACACATGCGCATCGAACACAATTCTTCTTTTTTTTAAAAAACTTTTCTACCTGGGGACCCTATGACCTGAGAGTTGTTTATCAGTGTTGCTGCAGCAGCGGCGGAAGATAGGTTCGCGCCCCATGATGTACAACGTATAGGAGTTGTTTTTTCACTCAACACTCGTCAACAATCTGTGCCAATCTCTGGCAGCGACCCAGTGTTTTCCCCCTCGGGCTCTTTACCCTAGAAACAGGATTCTACATCAAGTGATGCAAAGTGGTTTGATGTTATTGGCTTTGTTTGTTTTTGTTGTTATATTTAGTCAAGTTTTGACTAAATATTTTAACATCGAGGGGGAATCGAAACGAGGGTCGTGGTGTATGTGCGTGTGTGTGTCTGTGTGTGTGTCTGTGTGTGTGTGTGTGTGTGTGTAGAGCGATTCAGACTAAACTACTGGACCGATCTTTATGAAATTTGACATGAGAGTTCCTGGGTATGAAATCCCCGAACGTTTTTTTCATTTTTTTGATAAATGTCTTTGATGACGTCATATCCGGCTTTTCGTGAAAGTTGAGGCGGCACTGTCACGCCCTCATTTTTCAACCAAATTGGTTGAAATTTTGGTCAAGTAATCTTCGACGAAGCCCGGACTTCGGTATTGCATTTCAGCTTGGTGGCTTAAAAATTAATTAATGACTTTGGTCATTAAAAATCGGAAAATTGTAAAAAAAAAATAAAAATTTATAAAACGATCCAAATTTACGTTTATCTTATTCTCCATCATTTGCTGATTCCAAAAACATATAAATATGTTATATTCGGATTAAAAACAAGCTCTGAAAATTAAAAATATAAAAATTATGATCAAAATTAAATTGTCCAAATCAATTTAAAAACACTTTCATCTTATTCCTTGTTGGTTCCTGATTCCAAAAACATATAGATATGATATGTTTGGATTAAAAACACGCTCAGAAAGTTAAAACAAAGAGAGGTACAGAAAAGCGTGCTATCCTTCTTAGCGCAACTACTACCCCGCTCTTCTTGTCAATTTCACTGCCTTTGCCATGAGCGGTGGACTGACGATGATACGAGTATACGGTCTTGCTGAAAAATGGCATTGCGTTCAGTTTCATTCTGTGAGTTCGACAGCTACTTGACTAAATATTGTATTTTCGCCTTACGCGACTTGTTGTTGTTTGTTTTTTCGTTTTTACATACAATGAGGAGTTTGTTTAGATTCGCAATGGCAAGTAATCACCTCCTCCCAAACAACATCCCACCCCTTTTTTAAGAACCTGATAAACTTATTCGCCAGTAATCATCGAACAATGAACACCTCTTGATCAGTCGGATTGTGTGTTTTTAATTTAATTGCGCAAAATAATTGTGGTAAGAGGTTGTGTGTGAAAAGAATTTGAATTTCAGAGAACCGCTTATAGTCCTTTTTAGCTGTCTCTGCTCTACCTTTACGAAGCAAGATACCATCAAACACGGCAGAATTTTTGGACGCTTGACAAACATTAACTGTAAACACTCTTTCTTGTGTTTTTTATTTTGTCTTTTTTCAAACCAGAACAAGTAGAGATCTACAAGATTATGCAGAACCTAGACTAAGCCTTCGCCAACCTCAATCATAGTACCTGCCAATGTTTTTCACAAAGTCATAAATCCCTGTTTTTTCCTGGCATTGCAACACAAACAAACAACTCGGTGAGGAGTCACCTTTGGAAAATGTCAAGCGCTTCCAGTGACCTTGACCCCAGATATATTCAAACCCCCGTATAAGAGTCTCTCTGTCATGTTGTGATGCGCCAATAAAACGCATTTGATCACAAAAGCCCCCAACCATTCCTTAGATGTCAGACAAATTCCGCAAAAAAATGCCCCCCCCCCCTCCCCCTCAGTGGCTCGGGGATAGCAAGAGAAAAAGAAGCAGAGGGAGAAAGACTCGAAAGAGAAGGGGGGGGGGGGGGGGGGTAAGATGGCTCGAAGAGAAGCAAACAGTCAGAAACAGAGCAAAAAAAGTGGTGGATCGAAGAGAGAAACAGAGCAGAAACAGTTGAAATGAAGGTAGAGAGATAGAACAAAAAGGTGACCTTTCAAAGACAACCCACACCACAGGGCTCCCCCCTGCCACTTTTACCTGAAGCTCACTGTCTGAACTCAACAGGCGCAACCTTAACAACACTCTACCCTTGACGTCAAAACTCGCAGACAATGCCAACACTTTCTGAGAACCTGCCACCCAAAAAAGCAAGCAGGTAACACAAACAAACCCAAATCAGTTTTTGTGTACGCCAACGTAACTCTATACAGGCATGGGAATTGAAAAAAGTTTTTAAAAAAGGCTGACATTTTGTAAGTAAGTCGACGGCACGAAGCGCCTAGCTTTACTAGGGTGTCCGGGGGCATGCCCCCCCCCCCCCCCCCCCTCCGACAAAAAATTCTCCAAAGAACCCAAATTGTGCAATTTGCTGTCCTCTTAGCTCCAAGTTTGCCATTAAATTCAGTTTTCAGAACCATTTTTGCCTCCCCCGTTTATTTTTTCGGCGGACACTTTTGCTTTTTCGGCGGAACGAAAAAAACAATCGGCGGAAATGTGCCTTTCGGCGGACACTCCCCATGCCTGTCTATAGCAAGAGCTAGAATGGAACTAGAGAAACGTTTGGCGAATAACCGAAACAGTCGTCGAACCCTGGAGGGAGAGAGAGAGAGAGGGGGGGGGGGCACAGAGACACAGACAGACAAAGACAGACAGACACACACACACACACACACACACACACACACACACAGAGCGCAAGTTTTCTTCTGACACGATTGGTGAATTTGTGAGGTCAACAAACTGTCGACATTTGTAGCGATCATTTCTCAGGATTGCAATACCCATCCATCGTCATCCTCTCGACAAATGAGAGTCATACTTCACTTACCAGCACGTATACTTCGTCTGATCCATGACAACTTAGGTTGTTGGTGGATGTTTTCGATCTTTCTTTCTTTCCTTATTTGGTGTTTTACGTCGTTTTCAACCACGAAGGTTATATCGCGACGGGGGAATGGGGAGATGGGATAGAGCCACTTGTCAATTGTTTCTTTTTCACAAACGCACTAATCAAAAATTTGCTCCAGGGGCTTGCAACGTAGTACAATATACATGTATTACCTTACTGGGAGAATGCAAGTTTCCAGTACAAAGGACTTAACATTTCTTACATACTGCTTGACTAAAATCTGTACAAAAATTGACTATATTCTATACAAGAAACACTTAACAAGGGTAAAAGGAGAAACAGAATCCGTTAGTCGCCTCTTACGACATGCTGGGGAGCATCGGGTAAATTATTTCTCGTCCCAACCAATATGGGACTCCCCCTAACCCGCGGGGGGGTGATGTTTTCGATAATGTCAGGCACTCGCCATTTCTGTTAGTATTTAGATACTAACATTCTGTGTTTGCTTTGTCTGTTTATGTCTTCTAAGATACGCTCTGGCTTCTTTTGCCAAAGGGTCCTCATGCTTGAAGTTGTATAGTAGCCTACACATGTCAATCAGATACTGCTCCTGCGAAACACTGCTCCTAATAAGCAGTGTACAGCTTCTGAAGGGTTGGATATACTTGATTAACAAAGCCACCAAGAGCATTTATGGGCGTCAGCAAATAATTCTCTTGTACATAGCATGCTGACAATATTCACAAGCGAAGCAAGACAAGATTCTTTCGTGTTACTGCAATGGTAAAAATGTCAATTTGTATACAGTTGCACCAATACCATGTGAGGTCTGTCCAGTGAAAGGACACTTTTTGATGTCCCTTTGTCTATTTTCTATACCCAACAATGCCTGCCATGACAGGCCACCTGATTTAATGCCGGGACACATTTGATTTTGACGGGTTCCAATGGTGTTCTTTCATTGCATGTACCACCCTACTTCATCCTATCACAGTTTGAATAAAACCCTGACGGAATAGCAATTAACTCAGCAACAACCGGATGTGACTTATTAGCTAAAAAGCTATTTAATTACTCTAACTGGGAAACTCGCGTCAACCTACTTCTAAAATCACACACACACACACACACACAGTCACACACACACACACACACACAACAAACTTACAAAAGCAAACAATAAAAATTGGATACAGTCCGATGTAATTCGTCTGAAACTGGATCCCACAGTTACTTTTCTAGAACCGGAGATTTTGTTGTTGGTTATATTTGCTAGTTTTCTTCCTGCTGAAGGTCGGTTACGCATTGTTGGGTTAATTGTGGTCTTCCTTATAACAACTTATTCTTCACAATCAAGATGCCTTGTTCGCAAAACTCACGTATGTTCTTGTAATCTGAATAAAGCCCCACACAATTTCGAGTACAGTGTGTGTAACTGACATTATTATTATTTTATGTGTGCTTTGTTTGTCTGTGTGTTCGTGTGCATGCGAGTGCGTGCGGCATGTGTTGCTGTTATTTGTGAAGAACTTATAGAAGCACAATGACGACATGAAGGACGGGAACGAGAGGACCACAAAGGGTTGTTTTCAGTAGAAATGAAGTGTGACAAATGTTGAGGGTAATGCCAAGCTGGTGGCATTTTGCCATACAGTGCCTCGCCGTGTACCTGAGTCTCTGGCCTTACTTAGCCTATTTGTGGGTACTGCCAGAAGTCAGCCTGTCAGATGCGTGCATTAAAGTATCTTTCTCCATGAAAATCCGCTTAGTATAACAGAAATACGATGGACGTGTACGTAATGGTATAGAGCTTCCTACTCCGCAGTTGCCTGGTAGAACATAGTTTACCAAGTTAAAAACTGTGGACTTAAATTTGCAGGAACGTTCAGCGATTACACATCAACCTCTCTCTCTTTCTCTCTTTTTTTTGCAGTTCCTGCATGTTTATACGTGCAAAAGAAAAGGCTGATCTATGCTTTTAAAAAAAAATATCCCCCCTCTCCCTTAGTAATCGCACGCCTGTTCATAAGCGAGTGCCGTCGTGTGTGTTTGTGTGTGTGTGTGTAGCAACTGACCCCCCCCACACACACACACACACACATAGAACCTGAATATTTATAGAATACTGCGGGGAAGTCTCCATCAACAACAAACCGATCAATCTGCGAAACTTCTGACCACAAACTCTCAAATACAAGCACTTTTATCAAGCGCCTGTGGCTGTCCGTCGGACTTGCCAGCACACAATTGATTCCAGTCTCAGACGCCACACTCACAAGTGGGTCCCGTCTGACATTCAGAAGCCAAAGTTATCCGCTGTGATGGGAAACAGCATGCCACAAATGGGACTTTACGGCACTATTGGGTATTCTGCAAACCACAACACTGCTCTCTGCGCAATACACTGGCTGCATGAATGCACAAACATCGATTTTGGACAATGTCCTGCGTTTGTCTACATCGGTCTTTCTGTCAGTAATAAACACAATTTGCGCAGACATGTATATGTTGTGCATGGGTGGTAATCATCAGTTGACTCTAGGGACGCGGAATTACACACGCCCGGTAACCCAACCCCGAGTAAAAATATTCTGTTTAATTAAAACTTGGACATTCATTTTAAGGCAGAAAGTAACACGACGGAACCAATGATACCAGTAGCTCTCTTTCCTGGACTAACTGAACAGGGTTTGTGTGATAATTGTTGTTCAAGACAACCTGCTTCAGACTCTCGGCACCACTGACATAATTATAAGTCAGACTCTACTCAAATCAAGCAAATTAAACACATACACGAACACAAACACACACATACTGACATAGTACCCAGCGAAAGTTTTTTTCTTCAGTTTTACAACGACACAATGCCCCACTGCTGGTGTACGTCACAGTAAAATATATCTGACGGTACCCCCAAATCCAGAGCACCTGGTTTAGCCAAGTCTTTCAGTCGACACTCTGTAGTAAAAGCCGGTCTCTCTAACTGTCCCATCACTCAAGAGGTTTTAGCTATTTTACATGTCACAAGTCTACGAAAGACAGGTTAGGTAGATTGATGGAGTCTACGCCGGAACTATACGGAGTTTTCATCGAGTGCGAGACCTTTTGAGGTCAACCCGTCCTAGCCGCGAAAGTCACGTGCACGCATTTTACGAGGGGCAGTAAAAATCTCGTGCAATTGTGGTTGCGGCTGTGCGTGTCACACGAGTGGTACAGTGGACCCCCTCCCCCCCCCCCCCCCCCCTCCTTTGAGACCCCCTCCCTTTTAAGACCCTGTTTTCTCAGACTTTCTGTTCATAACCTGTGTAAATGTACCCCGTTTTAAGACTCCCTCCTTCATGTTTTAAGACCTGATTTTCTCAGATTGTTTAAGGTATTAAAAGAGGGGTTCCACTGTATAGATATGATAATTATCCATTCTGTTTTTATTTTGTATCGTTTGAAAACTGAGGGCCATTGGCTTCTTAACAGGATCACGCAGAAAAAGAAAAAGAAATCTCGAAGCAAACCAGGATATGTATGCAATATTTGAAGTACTTTCCTCACAGACACAATGCAATGTGCATCATTGACCTCGAATCAGAAGGGATGTTGCCCTCAATAAAGTATCACAGACCTAATCAGGAAGGCAATAGTCCATACATGAAATGCCACACATCTGTCATTACCTTGGCTATTGTTGAACCCATCTGTTACCACTGATAAAGGGCTGATCATAAAGGCAGCAGCCGCACTTAGCGTGTCACCAATTCTTGTCCCAAATAGAAACATTTTCTGAGAGGACGTTAACTCCCCCCTTTAGTTTAGCAGCAGCCGTATGCACAGCCACATGATGGGCTCTACCAAAGTTATATAATAAAGCATTCAATTTGGTACTGTGTCAGTGTGACCAAGATAAAAAGAAGCCACCTCTTCTGAAACCCGCATATTGCTGCCTAAATGGCGGGGTAAAAATGGTGGTACAGGTAAAATCCCACTGGTGCAAACACATGATTGAACATGGGAGTTTTAGCCCATCAACAAAGAAGAAGAAGAAAAGAAGCCACCAAAAATCACACAACCTACACGACATTCTCAAAATCAAACCTATGGCCATGTATTCATAAGATTTTGTGAAAAATGGATCTGTCTCTGCAGCATAACTGTCAAAATTGTCCATGAGCTTGCAGACATTTGATCTACAAAAAGCACGAAGGGCAAGCAATGTGGGAAACAATGGCTTCCGTTCTAAAGTATGCTTTTCACACACAGGCATCAACTCCAAATTCATCCCAGATGCTGGAGAATAGCTTCATTATCATCCACATCTTTCATATATACTTATTAATCAACACAAGCTAGAAAGCCAACAGAAAAAAAGTCCCAAATTTGTTGCTGTTCAAATAATCCCACCCACCAAAAGAATTCAAAGAGTGGTAAACTCTTGAAGCTATGACAGATTCATCATTTCTACATGACTAGTTGGAGCACTGTGTACCAGGCCTCATATCATCATCATCATCATGGCCATCAAATCACAGCCATCCCCCAGTGTGGAAAGAGATAGGAACAGCTTGGCCTCAAGCCATTGGCCACAGCAAGTGTAGTGCAAGTGTGTGACAATATATATATATATTACATACTGTACATGTATGAATTTGACTCAAGTCATGTTGTGGCACTGTGTTGGGTCTAAACAGGAAGAAGCATAAGGAGCGGTTGGATTTCCTTTGCTCGCCCAAGTCTAAAGTGCTAGCTAGACATAATTGGTTATGGTATTACAGGGAGTAGCAGACCCACAACATTTGGTAGGGCCAGGGGAAAAAAAGCCGATTTGCTTTTGATCCACGTAATGTGGATGTGTTTGTGAACTCACTGTTTCTTCTCGCATCTGCTTTTGTTCTAGTTATTACCCCTGACTGATTTATGAGGATGTGATCATCATCGGATTTCTTTTTTAAAAAAAAAGTCTAAAATTTGGTACGACGATTGCCGTACCCGCCGTACCGCGTCTTACGTCCCTGTATTAATTGGTGCTGCAGCCAATATTTTGTGCACATTTTTCCAGCAAGCTGACTGTTTTACAAGTTACACAGAATAGCCAACAAAAGCGAGTTCAAATTCTGTCCTTTAACAGTTTTGTGTTTTACAGTAGTGCAGATTGACAGAGTGAACGAGAGAGAGAGTGAACGAGAGAGAGAGAGAGAGAGAGAGAGAGAGAGAGAGAGAGAGAGAGAGAGAGAGAGAGAGAGAGGGAGAGGGAGAGGGAGAGAGTGTGTCAATGTACATCATACATGTGTATACATGTGTGTGTGTGTGTGTGTGTGTCTCACTGTCTAAGATCTGTGTGTGTGTTTGTGTGCCTTTACACATGTGCATGACAAAGAAAAAGATAGATTGAGAGCAAGAGAGAGGAGTGAGAAAAAGACAGAGAGAGAAAAAGACAGAGAGAGAGAGAGCGAGAGAGACACAGAGAGAGACAGAAAGAGAGCGAGAGACAGACAACCAATGACTCTGCAAACACATGAATAAAAAACAAACTTCAACTGGTAGCATTGCTATTGTGTACTTACTGCCACAGCACAAAAGTAGTGAACCAGGCTTCCTTCTACAGTCTGATCACAATGAATAAAGCCCAGAGAGAGGACGTAAAATGCATTCAACTGAACCAAAGCCCCCATGCCTACAAGTTCAACAACTGTAAAAAGCACACACCTTTCTTCAAACACTATCCTCAACCTGGATCCATTTCCCATAGCAGAAAGGAATGCTATAATGCCGTATACAGTGGAACCCTCCTTATAAGACCCCCCCCCCCCCCCAATGTAAGACTCACTCCCTTTTAAGACCCTCTTTTTTCAGACTTTCTGTCCATATTATGTACTTATAGCCTTTGTAAATTTACTCCCATTTTGGGGCCTTAACAGGGAGGTTCCGCTGTACATGTATTACAAAGAAATAACAACTGCCAGCAAAAAAACACTGACCAGAATAACCATGAATGAATATTTTCACTGCAAGGAATGAATGCACTAATGCAGTATACAAAGAAATAACAGGTGAGGGGTAGAAAATAGGCTGTTGACAGTCCAGCCAGCAAAGAACACTGGCCACACTGCTATCTAACCATGAACACATATTTTCACTGCAGACACAATGGGCCTGTCAAAACATACACACAGCCCAAAGCGCATGAACAAGTTTGCAAGAGGTGCTGTAAATGACGCATAAAGCCTCTGTAATTACTGAGTAATTTGCTGTGCTAATGAGCTGTGGCTCATTATGGCAATAAAATGTGGAACTAAAGCCTTTCCCTGGTAAACATTGTTTGTCTGCCACAGTGCTTTAAAAGGCTGTTGAAATGATTGCCTGTATACACAATAACTGTATAACAATATAAAAATGTATTGCGTGCTTACATTCATACTGCGAACACTAAATTCAGACTTCTTTTCAATGATTCAGTGATGGCGCTAGTATAATTTGTTAAAACTGGTATACAAACTTTTATGATGAAAACTGACTATCCAGAAAAAAAGGTAGGCTGGTCATTGGAACCAGGAAGAGTCCAACTCAGAGTCCTGGTTTTGTTGTTTTCCCAGCGAAAAAAACGGTAGTTCTACAAATCAACCGGTATGTTATACCGGCAGCCAATTATTTTCCGGTATTTTCTCATTTCAACCGGTAAAATACCGGTAATTACCGGTTAACGCCAATACTGAATGATTCACCACTTACAATTACACTCAGCTTACTGCTTGTAACTTGTTATATTTCTGCTTTGTGTGTGTGTCAGTGTGTGTGTCAGTGTGTGTGTGTGCCGGTGTGTGTGTGTGTGCCGGTGTGTGTGTGTGTGTGTGTGTGTGTGCCGGGTGTGTGTGTGTTTTCCCTTCAAATTAAACCTATATTCACACTGAAGAAGAAAACAAATACGGCTGTAACTTCACATCAAAGAAAAATTATCACAAACTACGAACGCCAGGTGAGTAATCTTCCAGTCCGGACTCTCTGACTCTGGCGGCATTGGTCTATTAGAATCGTTTTCACACAGCAAAATACTACCCGTCCAAGTCACAAGTCACTGGCATGCCATACATGGCCCTGTGTGTTTTGCTTGCGCGGTGTGCAAAAAAAAAAAAAAAAAAAAAAAAATTGAACTCGATAACAGTCATAAGCTAACAGTACCAAATACATACAATACACACTGACACAAGAGTCAAAGAGAAGCAAGCACTTACCTCGCAGATGATTCTCAAACTCGTTTACTATCTCCTTTTCCTTCTTACTTCTCCGTTCTGCCATGATTACTTCCAAATCCAGTCATGCAGATTATCCAGGGGAAAATCGAAGGCTTGCAGAGCGATGCAGCAATCCACTTCACTCGCAACAAGAGAAAAACACAAGATATTGCTCGTTTACGCTCGACGTGACCCGAGATTAACTTTCGAGCTTGGCTCTGTCTGTGAGGTCAAGATTGACTGAACCGAAGTCTCACGGACTGTTGAGACTCGGCGAGAAAACACCTGAAAATAGCATCCAATAGCTAATGTGGTAAGAAACAGTGTCCAATATTCATCCAATCAGAGATTTTCTAGCCAAGCCGGTTGGGGACGACAGGGATGTCGAGTTGTGGGCACGTCTTGGACATTTGACGGTGTCCACACGAGTTTATTCAACTAATTAGAAGGTCATCGCGACATTTTCAAGATTCACTGGCTGTTACTTTGAAAAGATGTGTATTTGATCTTTCTTTTTTGACGTCTGCTTCCTGATCTACGGCTGTTTTATGAAGCATCGGCTGGTTTTGAGGCTGTTGTTACTGGGAAAGGTTGGGCACTTCCGTTGCAGACGATTTTTCTCTTAGAACGAGGATCTCTACTTTTCAAGCTTTTGCGGTCAAAATACTTTCATTTTGTGAAGTGTTATGGAAAAAGACAGAATCAATCCCAGTTTTTGGAGAAAAGTTGTGTATATCCTCGAGTGTAAAGCATGCGGTGAGCAGGTTTGCAAGAGGGGCATGAGAGCTATCCTTCTGGCAGATACAACCATAGAACTCTTTTCAACAGACTCGCCCGACTTCAGGTAATTCGCACACGCGATTATGCTATCCCATGTGTGTGTGTGTGTGTGTTTGTGTGTGTGTGCATGTATGTGAGGGTGTGTGTGTGTCGGAAGCATTGTAACAGATACTCGGTTGGCAATTTTGTTGTCACATCTGAAGATGTCAATAATGTGCACAATCAATGAATCATGGGATAAATGCCCATACTTGTCAAGACACCAGTTGAATGTGTTGCACTTTCAATTGTCACATATCAGTGATTTGTTTTTGATGTGTTTGCCAGGTGTCAGCTATTTCATTATGGAGCTTGATCAAGTTGTCTTTGAGAGAGATTTTGCTGGGCAGCAATATATCGATATATATATATAGACTGTGTGTGTTTGACATTAACATACATGTATACATATATATTATATTAGGCAGCATGATATTATCGCCGGAATGGTTGCTTTGTTGGTGTATGATTAACATCAGTTCTGAGGCTTTTGTGATTCTACTGCATGGTGATGGTGTTTTCAAAACTACACTGTAATTAACCGAGTGCCAAATGTACTTTACCCTGATCACGGGGTCAAATAATACAGAGTGCCCCTTTCTCACCAAGCTCAAACACTCAAAACAACTGACACAAGTTAAATTACCAGGTTCTTTATTTCCATAAGATGATGAGGGGAAAATGTGGGAAAGCGGGGGTTTACCTTCAAATGCAAAACTTCCAATGTATTACTCCCTAGAACAACCCAAAACAACACTCTAAATCCTTTACTCTAAAGCCATGCTTTAGATTCCCACTCTAAAACAATACTTTAAAACAATAGTTTAAATTCTCCCTCCAAACTACACTCCAAAACTCTACTCTAAATCCTCACTCTCAACTTTAATAAAAAAATTTTTTAAAAACACAATAGAACTCTAATCTAAAACAAACGAAATCTAAAAAAATAACCTAAAAACAATTCTTCAAAAAAAACCAATCTAACAAAACCTAATTAAAACCTTGTCTCCTAAACCTAACTGAAATCTAACTGAACCTAACTGAAACCCCACCTAACGAAACCTAACTAAAACCCTCTAACGAAACCTAACTAAAACCCTCTAACGAAAACTAACTGAATCTATAACCACACCCCTCTACCGAAACCCCGTCGCACATTCCGCCATTCTGTAAATCACAGAATGCACGTCATAAGCCATACATAAACAACTCAACAATTTCAACCACCACAAACTAAATCCTTTAACAACAACAAAACACATCATTCCTTCCAAATAACATGCCTACAATACAGTTCTCTCAAACACTCAAACGGTTTTCTAAAACATTCAATAAACAAAAGTTTTCCCGAACATTCAACTCACAAAACAATCTACTTGAACATTCAAATAAATCCTCCCAAAGCAGGTCACAACCTGCACACTTTAATGCTGTTTTACCCATTATATAAAAATAGCATATGAATAACATACCCGTCTCAGAAAAATCACATCACGGTTCCTTTTCTGTTCGTAGCAAACCTGCCACGCGACCGCTCATTGGATACGTCTGTTCGGTTCGAAGGCCCCGAGCGAAAAGTGAAGCACCCCCTTCTTTTTAAAAAAAATTGTAATCCAGTCACCCATTGGACGCAGGGGGCCGATAGGGCGCACCAAAATGACCCAGTTTTTGCCATGAGAGGTGGTTCCCCTGTCATATCTGAGAGAGGAAACACTTCCTGCACCGGGGTCAGTGACCGGTCAGTGACCGACTTTAACTGAGTGAAAATATGTGTGCTCTGTGTGTGCGGCCAGATCAAAGGCATTGTGATAGCTGGGTGGCCTTGTTTATAGACAGGACCTTCTTCCCAGGGGTCAATGACCCAGTTTTTGCCATGAGAGGTGGTTCCCCTGTCATATCTGAGAGAGGAAACACTTCCTGCACGGGGTCAGTGACCGGTCAGTGACCGAGTTTAACAGAGTGGAAATCTGTGTGTGCGGCCAGATCAAAGGCAGGGCAGTACCTAGTAGCTGAAACATGCATTATCACAAGTTGTTTGACTGGTACTCAAGCGGTCTCTTTGATTTTTTTCGTATTTCATACACGGATTAGGCGCTTCGTTATACAAGACCCAGGGGTCGAACTCGAGCAAAAAAGTCGCGCCTTATGACCCGGAAAGTACGGTATGCAAATTTAAGAATCGGCTCTTCCGCCAGACCATTTCAATACAGACAAAACACAGTCTCGGAAACCTTAGTGGATCCCCGATAGTACAGGTTTGAGTCCTCGATAGCACAGAGGTTTCACGAGTTCAGACGGATGCGCAAAAGTACATGTGTATCGTAACTGTCGTCGGTCTCAAGTTCACAAGACAGAAGAATTTTAAGCTGTATCTGTTTAAAGTATAGGAATGACGTGTTTCAGAAATTCAATTACAAAGTGAAAGAAATCATTTAAGATTGCTATGGATTCCTAATGGTAAATATTCGTTTGGATATTTCAAGTAATACCCCCATTCCACACAACCGTTCTAGGTCCCGTTCCCGTACCGACCAAGGAACAGTACGGGCACGGGAGGGATCGGGAGGGAACCGCAATGGAACGTAAATGATCGTTAACGGAACTGCTTTGAACGGTAGGGACGGTTGAGTTTTGGCTGCATGTTCAACATTTTAGCCGTTCCCCTCCCGATCAGAATGGGGTCGGCCCGCTATTGCGCGGGGCCGCTATTGCGCGGGGCCGCTATTGCGCGAATCGTTAGGGTTAGGGTTAGGGTTAGATTCGCGCAATAGCGGCCCCGCGCAATAGCGGCCCAGCCCCATCAGAATGAACGGTAATGGAACCTTAACCCATCGGTAACGGAACGCTTGGATCGTTAAAGGAACTTAAAACAACGGCAACGCAATGGTAGCGCTCTCACACACTGAGTTGACATACCCACATTCCACACATCCATTCTAGCTTCAGTTCCCAGTACGGCCGTTTGTGCAGCGTTCCATTGTTGTGGCAGCCGTCCTTGGTCAGTACGGGAACGGGACCTAGAACGGTTTTGTGGAATGGCGGTAGAGCATGCAGTCTTATTGATGAGCCTCTTAATGCGGTATATATGTATGCATTGTATACCATTTGGGTTCATATTCATGATTACAGTGCCTTTTTAGCCCCAGCTTACACTGACACAGACACACACACTCACTCACTCACTCCCTCCCGACTCTTTCTACCCCCTCTCTCCCCCCTCTTTCTCATGTGCTTACATAACACTTGCGGATATGATATTATATATATATATATATTGACAAAGAATCCTTGGATGAGCATGCCAAAACATATGAAATCAACCTTGTGTTTTGAAGCTGTATGTAGTACGTTCATACTTTTGAAGCAATTTATCTTGTAAATCTTGAAAGGGCAGATGCTACATATACCAGGATTTTTGTTTCTGTGATGGATGGCTTGATTTTGCTTCATTTATATCTTACACAGTCTAGGTGAGAGTGATGTTTTCAATTTTAAACGATGATTGTGTATGGGTTATTTTCACACAATACTGATGTTTAACTCTGTTGCATTCCTAATGCATTAATTTTGTATCAGCATTTGACAATTGCACGTTACAATTTTTTTTTATCTGACCTTGTTTCAGCGTGGTTGGTGTCATACCCCAGATATTCATGACAGCACATTGTAACTGCAAGATACAGAACATTGGATGTCTTTGTTGGTAAGTGTTTGAAAACTTGCTGTACTCAGAGGGCGGGTTGTTTTCTGTGTTCACAAAATGCAAATGTAAAATTTGATCATGCTGTTTCCTGTGCCGGATTATGTTTTGGTATAGTGGTAGCAGGATGAGCAGATAGTCTGGGAACACTTCAGTACAGTGGAACCCCCCTTTTAAGGTAGGGAGTCTTAAAATGAAGGTAAATTTATATAGGTTATGAACAGATAATCTGAAAACAGTGTCAGCTTTAGTGAGCAGAAGACAATCATCAAGGCATTGATGAGGCCAAGGACAAACAGAGATGACTACCACACAATGTCCAGAGAGCAGCAAGTCAACCTCATCAGGCTGCGTACTGGCCACAACGGGCTCAATGCTCACATGAACCGAAAGTTCAAGCTGGCGCCATCACCAACCTGTGCCTGCGGTCAAGAAGACCAAACAGCGGAACACATCTTACAGCGATGTCCCTTACTAGATGAGGAACGAAAAGAAGTGTGGCCGTCACCAACTCCCTTGCAGACCAAACTATACGGCAGCCGACAGGAGTTGGAGAAAACGACAACATTTATCACCAGTGCTGGATTGATCGTGTAACCTCTGCGAACGCCAAGAAGAAGAAGAAGAACAGATAATCTTTAAGAAAAACAAGGTCTTGTGAGAAAAGAAGATTCACATTGGGGGGGGGGGGTCTTAAAAGGGTTTCCACTGTACCAGTGTCCTGAAATGTTGGTTAAGATTTAGACAGGTTCAACAGAAGTTGTCCTTTCATAGAGGGTGATCTCTCTTCGGGGGTTCCTAACACCACAGGACCCCCCGCGGGTTAGGGGGAAGAATTTACCGGATGCTCCCCAGCATGTCGTAAGAGGCGACTAACGGATTCTGTTTCTCCTTTTACCCTTGTTGAATGTTTCTTGTATAGAATATAGTCAATGTTTGTGCAGATTTTAGTCAAGCAGTATGTAAGAAATGTTAAGTCCTTTGTACTGGAAACTTGCATTCTCCCAGTAAGGTAATACATTGTACTACGTTGCAAGCCCCTCGAGCAATTTTTTGATTAGTGCTTTTGTGAACAAGAAACAATTAACAAGTGGTTCTATCCCATCACCCCCCCCCCCCCCCCCCCCCCCCCCTTTCCCCGTCGCGATATAACCTTCAACGGTTGAAAACGACGTTAAACACCAAATAGAAAAAGAAAGAACACCACAGGTAGCAGCACTGTAGGTTATGAAAAATGCATCGGTGGCTGTATTTTTCAATTGCTTGTGGACTACTTGGATAACTTACACCAGATGAGTAAATTTTCAAAGAAATGCAGACTGTATCGCTACTGAGTTGGTACAGTTCTTGTACTTTTTTTAAATGATGATGTATTAATTGTTGAACTACAAGGGTTTGCACTGACTGTTTTTAATTAATCATCTTTTTTCTGGAACTCAATCTAAGAGCATGTCATACATGTATGACATAATCATCTTTTAGGAACTTCACTTATTTTGGTTCTTATACATTTTATGAACTTTTTTAAGTTACGGAACTACACTCCAACAGCAGCAGTTCACTTCATAACCCTCCACAAGAATAAACACAATAAACAAACAAACACATGTTGGACGTGTTTCAGTGGGAGTGTGGTGGGTTACCATGTCCTGACGCCATGTCGGAAGTGCATGCGGTCCTGCAACAACGGCCATTTCTGGATGTTCCACAGCAACTGTGTGTCAGCCTGCGGCAGAATGAACTTAAAAGGTATGCTTTCCCGTCCCCCTTTACCGCCTCTGATTCTTTTGTTACATTCTTCACTTTGTTTGACATTTCTAACAAGTGTACTGTGGTACCTGCGATGAAAGGACGCCCTTGGGACCAGTGAAAGGTGTCCCTACATTGTAGGTGGCCGGTCATGACAGGTATACTTTGTCAAGATAATAGAAAAAGGGACTCCAAAAAGTGTCCTTTCATGGGAGGTGTCCTCATCAGAGGGGTCTTACATCACAGGTACCACTGTATAAGCACTCTTTGGACAACAGCACATGAAAAAGCAATTCCTATCTAGATTTAAGTATGTAACCACACTTAGTATAAGTTTAGCTTAGTGTGTGGTTCCAAGTGTTTCTATTGCACTATGCATGCCACCCTATATCTTCCGAATAAAATCTTGTTAAAACCTAGGGTATGTTTTGAATTCAGTCCAGTTACTGTTTTACAGATTCTTGGACGACAAGAAAAAAGGAAAGGGAACTGGGCAGATCTGTCTTCTCGTGTTGCAAATTGTAATTTTTAGCTTGATAGTTTTGATAGCCCCTGTGTTCCACTCCTGTAATAACAAATGTGAGAAAGTTAGATGGTAGGAAGAGAGGGAACCTCAAAATGGAGACAACTTTGCAGGCCTTATGAAATGAAAAACAGGAGACAGCAAAGTCCTTCAATGGAGAAAGTGTCAAAACACAGAGCTCCACTGCTGTCAGTACATGTCCTTCTGTGCAATTCAATCAATTGTATTCTAACTAAAGCTCAAAGTTGCCAAGTAAATATTTCGTACTGATAGGAAAAGTAGGTCACTGTAACAGCATTTTTGAATTGGATTGATAACTAGTGTGTGGTTGTTGAGATTTGTCTACAGGGTTCGTACGCTCCTTGAATCTCCTTGAATCCCCTTGAATTTTCAACCCCCCTTTTCAAGGACCTTGAATCTCCTTGAATTTGGAGAAAATGGTCATTCTTGTGTTTAACCTCCTTGAACCTCCTTGAATTCTGAAGTGCAGGCAAAAAAAAAAATGTTAATATTAAAGTTTTTCAGCAAAATGAAGCAACTTGACATTTTTGTTCGTTGCTGGAACGGGCAGCAAGTCCAAACGGAATACTACGCTTCCAAATTTCTTGGACATGCTTATGCAACCACCCTGATTGATTCTCTGGAGCCTGCCATGGTGGAGCTGGGATACCGGAAATACTCCTTGAAAACTCCTTGAATACTCCTTGAATTTCACTGTCAGGTGTCTGTATGAACCCTGTGTCTAGAATCAGCACAGAGTAGGTCATTCATGGTCACATTCATTGGGTTGCTCCATGTCAATTCCACTTTTGATTGATAGACATTTCAGAACTTCTAAGGGTCGATTGCATTTTGGCTCCCAACCAAATGGATCAGATGTGTCGTTTTTAATGTTGATGCATGAATGACCAATTATCAATATGACCAAAAATCAGATCTTAAAAAGGAGGGAGTGTTAAAGTGGGGATTTATCTATGTCACACGCTTTCCTTCTTTGCCACTACTAAAGCAAACGTGTGCAAGATTGTATGTTGCACGCTTTGGAGCATGTGCAAGAACGGATTCAAACTTGAAATCGTCCCTCCAAAAGCCCCAAAATGCACACACGACTTTTATTTCTCCTGCTGTTATCGTTTCTTCTCTTTACAAATTCTTCAACGCTGAGAATACTGAAAACGGCATCCCAGACGACAGTACTGTTTTCATACGCGAATTTAGCTGCCCTTGGAAAATGGCTCGGTTAGTCTGAAACTGGAAGGACAGAGTTCTGAACATAGATGACAACAATCCCAAAAAGAACAAACATTTCGCGGATGCAGACACAGAAAGACGTCACGAAGAATGCGATGCTTCAAAAGATACAGACTGTGACGTCATTCACATATACCGAGACGTCATTCATGGTTGTTCGGTCATTTCCGTCAAAAAGTAGATCTCTCCACAATGGCTGCTCCTGTGTTTAGGTTTGTCAAGCTTGAGTACGCAAAACGTGTTTGTTCTCTCCTCTGTTGAAGCTGTGAGACATAAATGCTATTCCGACTTGGTCGTGTGACAGAGTTTTCTTCCACACTTGATTAGCTGATGTCTAACTCAGCCTCACGGCTTCGTTAGACAATCAACGTAATCTCGTGTGAAAGAAAACGTCTGTCACACGACCAAGTCTGAATAGCAGGTAATAGAGGTTATGAACAGGAAATCTGAGAAAACAGGGTCTAATAAGGGAGGTTGTCTTATAAGGGAGGTTGTCTAATAAGGGAGGTTGTCTTATAAGGGAGGTTGTCTTATAAGGGAGGTTGTCTAATAAGGGAGGTTGTCTAATAAGGGAGGTTGTCTAATAAGGGAGGTTGTCTTATAAGGGAGGTTGTCTTATAAGGGAGGTTGTCTTATAAGGGAGGTTGTCTAATAAGGGAGGTTGTCTTATAAGGGAGGTTGTCTAATAAGGGAGGTTGTCTAATAAGGGAGGTTGTCTTATAAGGGAGGTTGTCTAATAAGGGAGGTTGTCTAATAAGGGAGGTTGTCTAATAAGGGAGGTTGTCTTATAAGGGGGCTCCACTGTATCCTTACGCTGGAAGAGTCCTCTCGTCCTCTCTCGAAAGGAAGACTTTGCTAAGTCAACAGATCAAGAGAGTACGTCCTTACTCTTGAGGTGACCTCTTATCGGAGGGCTGCATTACAGGGTCCCCTTGGCTACCACAGAGCCAGTGTGGTGAGGCTGGATAATTTTCCTCTGTTGCACGATTTTCCAAGGAAAACAGCTTTTTTTTCAGAGAGATAACAACAAAAGTAACACTGTTTATGAAAAAGCTTTCAAACGCATGCACTCAGATATTGCACAAGCCATGACAATAAGAGATAATAAAAACAAAAACATTTTCCTTGTGCGTTTTCCTTTCCTTCTCTGTACTTTCGAGCTGCCAGGAGAGACCATCAAATTAATGCCTTGAAAATTGCTAACATTTTGTTTTCAGCAGGGTGGGGGGACTTTGGGGTTGAGTCTTCGCTTTCCTGGGCCCCTAACCTTGGCCAGTTTTCAGAGATTTTTTTTTCACGTGTCTTGTGTTATTTTTCTTCTTCATTCATGGGCTGAAACTCCCATGTTCACTCATGTTTTTGCATGAGTGGGTTTATACGTGTATGACCGTTTTTACCCCGCTGTTCAGGCTTCGGGAGAAGCATGCTGGGTATTTTCGTGTTTCTATAACTCGCTGAACTCTGACATGAATTACAGGATCTTTTCCGTGCGCACTTGCAGTCTTGTGTCTTGTGTTGAATGGTCACTCAAGAGAATACATCTCATTTCTGATGTTACAGATGGCGACTACATGGTGTGGAAAGAGCTACCAGCTATGACCCAGGATGACGCCACTTTCGCAATGGAATGTTTTCGGTGATGCTCGGACACTCCTGCAGTGGGCCGCATTTTTGGTCACATGGCCTGGGTTTCGAACGTCCATGCTTTCTCGTATAGGTGAAGGGGTGGGAGGAGGGGTGAGGAGGGAGGAGGCATGGGAGGGAGGGGTAACTTTGCAAAATATAAGAGATTTGCTCAGGGACAAGATGATCCCACTGAACTGAATAATTGGCACTGTGTGTACTATAAGATATTCATGGTTTTGTAGCTGTTCTCTTTGTGGAAATGCACATGTGCATGTACTTCTTTTCTACAAATAAATTATGTCCTAATTGTTGAATGAAGTATGTTTTTTTGTGTGTGTTTTGTCTAATTACTCATAAACCTAACTCCTGCAAACAATTTTGTCTCGGGTTTGTGGTTGTTGTGGACGTTTTACACATACATCTATGTCAAAAAAGTGTGTCATGCAAACCCTTAGTATGATTGTGGAGATCATTCATCAGCTGTGTAAGTTCATTTGACAATATTCATGAAATGTTTGTGCCATCAACTAGCGTATATGATGTAAGGAAAATGTGAGGATTTTGTTTATATTATTTACTTTGAATAATTTAAGTTATTGAAGTGATCACTTTGGACCATTACTGGAAATGTGTTGTCACTGGTCTGCTAGTCATCTTTAACTCTTTGCCTCAGTAGTTGTTGTTTTGTTGGTGTTGTGGTGTTTTTTTGTGTGTTTTTTTTTTATTTATTTATTTATTTATTTTTTTTTAAGTCATTCCCATTTGATTCTGTCCTTGTGTTGATTTTTTTTCTATCTGTCAACTATTAAGTCCAAGTTGCAAAAAAGTTGATTTCTTAGTTTTAAGCCCTTTGCTCTGGTTCAAGGGAAATAACACATAACAAGAGAAGCTGATTTTTACATTGGAATGTACATGTACACGTTTGCAATTTATTGGAGATATCCGTTTCTCTCTGTGACTATGACTTAATTAGTTTATGATTATTTACGTGGTTTAATTAGTAACCTTACTTTGGTTTCTTCAGATGTTTGGAAAGGTGCAAGTTCTCTGCAAAACATGCTTTTTCTTCACCGTTCATCTTCAAAGTCACTTGCAAACTTTTTTTTAATCTGACTTTGCACACGTACATATACTGAAGAGTTTAAGAATATGACTGTATAAAGGATTGCATACAAATCTGGATACTACTTGCATTGTCTGTTCTTTTTTTTTCATTTTTTTTTTCAAATCATTTTGTAAGATCTTTGTAATTCTGTGCAGAAGAATTTTATTGGCTTGTGCAATTCCTGAGTGCATTATGAAAGGTTTTTCATGAAGAGTGTTATTGTTGTGTGTGAAACAGAAATAACTGACAATATGTGTGTGCCAGTGAGATTGTGTGTGAGATGATCAGGTGTTTGCAAATTGAATGACTCTTGTATGCCCACGAGATTGAGACTGTGAGATTGTGTGTGAGATGATCTGTGCTTTCAGGTATTCCTTGCAAATTGAATGACTCTTGTGTGCCAGTGAGATTGTGTGTGAGATGATCTGTGCTTTCAGGTATTCCTTGCAAATTGAATGACTCTTGTGTGCCAGTGAGATTGTGTGTGAGATGATCTGTGCTTTCAGGTATTCCTTGCAAATTGAATGACTCTTGTGTGCCAGTGAGATTGTGTGTGAGATGATCTGTGCTTTCAGGTATTCCTTGCAAATTGACCGATTCTTGTGTGCCAGTGAGATTCAGACTGCTTGTGAGATGATCTGTGCTGTCTGATGTTATAATATTTTGTTCAAATTTGTTTGTGGCATTATTAATACATGTTCTGCAGTAGTGTGATACCTTTCATGTCTTGTGTTTTTGTGGTGTTTTACGTTTGCTCCTTCTCCTGCAAAGAGGGGCGGTAACATGTTCTGCTGTTTTGAGTACTGATGATTTATAATTCATTGCGTGTGATTTGCTGTAAAAACTGATTCCCTGATAGACAGCTAACTGTGACTGGAAAATATTCGTCCACAGACATAGCAGCTTGGCAACTACATGTATTGATTTTACATGTACTAATAATGATTTTGAATAAAAAGAATCATTAAGAAATCTTAACATGCCTTTTGGTTTTTTTTGCGACAGGGAAACTAAGCATGTGCTAGGGTTTGACATCCCCTGAATCTCTTTTAATCTCTCTCTCCCTCTTTCCCTTTGTCTCTCTCTCCCTCTTTCCCTTTGTCTCTCTCTCTCTCTCCCTCTTTCCCTTTGTCTCTCTCTCTCTCCCTCTTTCCCTTTGTCTCTCTCTCTCTCTCCCTCCCTCTTTCCCTTTGTCTCTCTCTCTCTCTTTCCCTTTGTCTCTCTCTCTCTCTCCCTCTTTCCCTTTGTCTCTCTATCTCTCTCTCCCTCCCTCTTTCCCTTTGTCTCTCTCTCTCCCTCTTTCTTTCTCTCTCTCTCTCCCTCTTTCCCTTTGTCTCTCTCTCTCCCTCTTTCCCTTTGTCTCTCTCTCCCTCTTTCCCTTTGTCTCTCTCTCTCTCTCCCTCTTTCCCTTTGTCTCTCTCTCTCTCTCTCCCTCTTTCCCTTTGTCTCTCTCTCTCTCTCTCCCTCTTTCCCTTTGTCTCTCTCTCTCCCTCTTTCCCTTTGTCTCTCTCTCCCTCTTTGTCTCTCTCTCTCTCTCTCTCCCTCTTTCCCTTTGTCTCTCTCTCCCTCTTTCCCTCTTTCCCTTTGTCTCTCTCTCTCCCTCTTTCCCTGTGTCTCTCTCTCTCTCCCTCTTTCCCTTTGTCTCTCTCTCTCTCTCTCTCCCTCTTTCCCTTTGTCTCTCTCTCTCTCTCTCCCTCTTTCCCTTTGTCTCTCTCTCTCTCTCCCTCTTTCCCTTTGTCTCTCTCTCTCTCCCTCTTTCCCTTTGTCTCTCTCTCTCTCCCTCTTTCCCTTTGTCTCTCTCTCCCTCTTTCCCTTTGTCTCTCTCTCTCTCCCTCTTTCCCTTTGTCTCTCTCTCTCCCTCTTTCCCTTTGTCTCTCTCTCCCTCTTTCCCTTTGTCTCTCTCTCTCTCTCTCCCTCTTTCCCTTTGTCTCTCTCTCCCTCTTTCTCTTTGTCTCTCTCTCCCTCTTTCCCTTTGTCTCTCTCTCTCTCCCTCTTTCCCTTTGTCTCTCTCTCCCTTTGTCTCTCTCTCTCTCCCTCTTTCCCTTTGTCTCTCTCTCTCTCCCTCTTTCCCTTTGTCTCTCTCTCTCTCTCTCCCTCTTTCCCTTTGTCTCTCTCTCTCTCTTTCCCTTTGTCTCTCTCTCTCTCTTTCCCTTTGTCTCTCTCTCCCTCTTTCCCTTTGTCTCTCTCTCCCTCTTTCCCTTTGTCTCTCTCTCTCTCCCTCTTTCCCTTTGTCTCTCCCTCTTTCCCTTTGTCTCTCTCTCTCTCTCTCCATCTTTCCCTTTGTCTCTCTCTCTCTCTCCCTCTTTCCCTTTGTCTCTCTCTCTCCCTCTCTCTTTCCCTTTGTCTCTCTCTCTCTCCCTCTTTCCCTTTGTCTCTCTCTCCCTCTTTCCCTTTGTCTCTCTCTCTCTCTCCCTCTTTCCCTTTGTCTCTCTCTCTCTCTCCCTCTTTCCCTTTGTCTCTCTCTCTCTCTCCCTCTTTCCCTTTGTCTCTCTCTCCCTCTTTCCCTTTGTCTCTCTCTCTCCCTCTTTCTCTTTGTCTCTCTCTCCCTCTTTCCCTTTGTCTCTCTCTCCCTCTTTCCCTTTGTCTCTCTCTCCCTCTTTCCCTTTGTCTCTCTCTCTCTCCCTCTTTCCCTTTGTCTCTCTCTCCCTCTTTCCCTTTGTCTCTCTCTCTCTCAGATTCTCCCTCTTTCTTTCTCTCTCTCTCCCTTTGTCTCTCTCTCCCTCTTTCCCTTTGTCTCTCTCTCTCTCTCTCTCTCTCTCTCTCTCTCTCTCTCTCTCTCTCTCTCTCTGTCTCTCTCTCTCTCTCTCTCTCTCCCTCTAGCTCTCTCTTTCTTTCTCTCTATCTCTCATTCACCTGGACTTTTTTTTAAACAAATATATTTATTGATTTGTGCACATGCAGCCATTGTTTTTTACATCAGTATTTTTTTTTCTTATATATTTTTTTTACTTCTTTTTTTTAAACAATCTATCTGTACATGTCAAATAAATACAAAACCATGTTTCTGCATCACAGCACTGCTTCAAACCTTCCATAAGACGTAAACAATGCACTGTACATATGTACGTTACATTAGCATCAAACAAACAAATAAAAACAAGATTAGTCGCGTAAGGCGAAAATACAATATTTAGTCAAGTAGCTGTGGAACTCACAGAATGAAAGTGAACGCAATGTAATTTTTCAGCAAGACCGTATACTCGTAGCATCGTCAGTCCACCGCTCATGGCAAAGGCAGTGAAATTGACAAGAAGAGCGGGGTAGTAGTTGCGCTAAGAAGGATAGCACGCTTTTCTGTACCTCTCTTTGTTTTAACTTTCTGAGCGTGTTTTTAATCCAAACATATCATATCTATATGTTTTTGGAATCAGGAACCGACAAGGAATAAGATGAAAGTGTTTTTAAATTGATTTGGACAATTTAATTTTGATAATAATTTTTATATATTTAATTTTCAGAGCTTGTTTTTAATCCGAATATAACATATTTATATGTTTTTGGAATCAGCAAATGATGGAGAATAAGATAAACGTAAATTTGGATCGTTTTATAAATTTTAATTTTTTTTTACAATTTTCAGATTTTTAATGACCAAAGTCATTAATTAATTTTTAAGCCACCAAGCTGAAATGCAATACCGAACCCCGGGCTTCGTCGAAGATTACTTGACCAAAATTTCAACCAATTTGGTTGAAAAATGAGAGCGTGACAGTGCCGCCTCAACTTTCACGAAAAGCCGGATATGACGTCATCAAAGACATTTATCAAAAAAATGAAAAAAACGTTCGGGGATTTCATACCCAGGAACTCTCATGTCAAATTTCATAAAGATCGGTCCAGTAGTTTAGTCTGAATCGCTCTACACACACACACACACGCACGCACGCACACACACACGCACATACACCACGACCCTCGTTTCGATTCCCCCTCGATGTTAAAATATTTAGTCAAAACTTGACTAAATATAACAATTCAAAATGATAAAACTATTCAAACTTTGGTTCAAAATGGCTATATAACACATACTTCGTCCGTACCAAATGTGTTTGCTATGAATGCACTAGAGTGATGAAATTGTTGCAACAGAAAGTAAGAGAGAATAACTAAAAGAAGTAGACGCCGCACACTTTACACTTTTCTTCTGCAGACTAATATGAAATAATAGTTCCATCATAACAAACATAAATGCACACTTCAATGAAACAAAACCAAAAACGTTGGCAAACGAGTGTTAACAGAAAGTAAGAATTTTCTTTGTTCAATGGCAAAACTATCAAGCTTGGTGTCACAATACCCATAACGACAGAAATACCACCCCCAGTCACAAGCAGCAACTGTTCTCAATAATTGTGTGAAGTCACATGCAGCAACTGTTCTCAATAATTGTGTGAAGTCACAAACAAGTAGTACAAGCATTCAGTCGGTTACAGTCACTCATTTTCTCTTCATTTCTCTTTCTGTCAGTTGACATTTTCACAACTGCAAACACACAACATAGCTGAAATTCACACAGAAATAAAAATATCACACAAGAGTAGAGAATGGCAAGCCTCATATCCTCACGTGAACACAACAATGTACACAATTCACATCCACCAAAAGTTCATGTGACAAGTTAGGCAACAAAGAAACTCCAGAATTCCCTTTTATCACAGTCATAAGTCATATCAAAATTATTTATTCAAACACGTTTTTTACTTTTAACATACTTAGACATAATTCTATTCAACACATGCTTTTGAAATGCATAGTCATCGGAGGCATGTGTTTATCTAGTGCACCAAACTCATCCAAAAAACAAACAGATAAATATCATCCTTCCACACAGCACGCTCTAAGTCTCAAAACGTCTGTGCAAGGTGTGTTACCAGAGACGCTGTTACACCAGTCAATCAACCTCCTCAAAGTAGGACAGAAAAAAAACAAGTTTGATAAAAAAAAAAAAGTTCAGTTCAAACAAGTCATGGGATCAAGCTAACTGCCTCAGATGCCTGCAAAACTGGCATCAAGATTCTTTTAGCTGAGAGGTCTCGAGGAAAAAACTTGAAGACTAGTGTAGAAGATACGGAATGGTTCTGCCACATGGATCACAGAACAGTCTGTAGACTGGTACCTGTATCACAGATTGTAATTCAATAAAGTTGGCGTTTCAATGAAACGGATACTGTGATTGGTCGTAATTAAGGCCCTGTCGCTTTGCTTCGTTGGGCTTCAATGATGCTTTGATTGGGCATAAATCCACGATGACAACCTCGAAGTTTCAAATGGAGGCCTATCAATGTGTAGCTGGTATTAGCTGAGTGATGTTGAAAGAAGAGCTCGCCCCTGGTATCAACACTCTTGTTTTAGGTCAACGATGGTTGGAAAAGCCAGCCCAGCGACATCCACATGATGGGCGCTTCACCGTCAAGGTCTAGGGGAAGAGCTTGTAGACCCACTGCACAAGGTCAAGGCCACGCACCAGCATGCCCAGACTGGGGTCAAACAGCTGCTCCAGGCTCTTCAAGTTCTGCTTCGACACCTTAAAGGGGATCTGAAAACATACAGGAGCAACGTCAGACAGGAACAGACAGTGTTGTTTACACAAAACAAAAGACCAATGAAGGATGCTCCCCGCCTAAAAAAATCACACAAAAATCACAAAGGCAACAGAAGTAAGATCGGCACGGTTGGCCTAGTGGTAAGGCGTCCGCCCCGTGATCGGGAGGTCGTGGGTTCGAACCCCGGCCGGGTCATACCTAAGACTTTAAAAATTGGCAATCTAGTGGCTGCTCCGCCTGGCGTCTGGCATTATGGGGTTAGTGCTAGGACTGGTTGGTCCGGTGTCAGAATAATGTGACTGGGTGAGACATGAAGCCTGTGCTGCGACTTCTGTCTTGTGTGTGGCGCACGTTATATGTCAAAGCAGCACCGCCCTGATATGGCCCTTCGTGGTCGGCTGGGCGTTAAGCAAGCAAACAAACAAACAAACAAACAAACAAACAGAAGTAAGGGTTGAAGCAGCCTGCATGCAACTGAGGTCCAACAAAATGTTCTGACAGTGTCCCTTGTATATGAAGGACGCCATTTCCCCTTGTACAGTGGTACCTGTGACAAGAGGACACCCTTACAAGCAAGTTTAGATGTCCTTTCAATGCTGGTGTCATCTGAGAAGAGAAAGGCCAGATGCATTTTTCCAACATTTAAAGAAATGCTATCGTTATATATTTACAACCCATGCAGCAACATTGCATGCATTACATTACAGATATCACTGTACTAATTCAACCCAAAATAGCCCTGAATGCAAAATGTTGTACCCATCCAGCTACAATGATGTAAACCTTTCAGACAGCATCACATGTAAACATGACAGTGGGATATAAATGATGTAACAAACGACAATCCAATTACAGGGCACACTTTTCTTGTTTAACTAATCCACTGAATAAGCTTCTACACAAATTCCTCCGACATGCTAAAGAGTACAATTACAATCTATACAGCATAATGCTATTACCTCAGAAGCCACAGTTGCTCCCTGCTCGGGGATACAGCCCATGACAGATGCGATGTCATCTATGCACTGTCGCAGCAAACTCTGCAAAAGAGAAGGAAGAAAGTGCTGTTTGTACTACAGTAATACAATGTAATAATAATGATAATAAACATTTATTAATCGCCCCTTCTTGCTAGAGCTCACGGCGATGTAAAATAGCAAAAAACAACACACACACACACACACACACACACACACACACATGGGTGCATTCAGAAGCTTATTCTCGGCAGAAACAAATGACTTTCATGACTACAACACATAAACACAAAGAGAAAAATATATTCACCTCAAGATGTTCAGCTCGCTGCATTTTTGGCGACAGAGCCTTGATGCGCTGTGCTTTCTTCGGCTTGGAGGTGGCGGACTCTTTCCTCTTTTCCACCAGTGAGATCTCTCCTCTCTGGGCAAGCACTGCCAGCCTGAAACCCATCAACATATATCGTGCTTTGTTATTTCCTTGAAGATAAAAGCAAAAGGATCAAATGTCTCACCACACCTACTACAGTGTTACCTGTGATGAAAGGACACCCTTGGGACTGGCTAAAAGGATCAAATGTCTCACCACACCTACTACAGTGTTACCTGTGATGAAAGGACACCCTTGGGACTGGCTAAAAGTATCTCTACATTGCAGGTGACCAGGTACATTTTGGTACAGATAATAGAAAAAGAGACAACAGGAGGTCTCCTTTTAAAGGAGGTGGCCTCTCACTAAAGAGGCTACACATCGCTTGTACCATTAAAGTGTTCTTCTGAAAATGTAAACACAATCATACGCTTATGACACTAAAACAGAGGACGAGTCGTGAACATCCTCAACCGCTTATACCAGTGATCGCCATTTTTCATAACATTATTTCTTTACAAGTAAGATTCCTGGCTCCATCAAAAACAAGCAACACAGTCACTGGAACCAGTCAAAACAAGTCTAAATCTAAGTGATGACATTACATTTGTTGTAAAAAAAATGGATCAAAGGAACTATCAACCAGTTGCAGATTTCCTATCCGTTATTTTGCAATTTTTACAAGCAAAATATGTCCGTTTCTGGTTAACGCAATCACTGAATTCAGCACAAAAGTTGGCAAAACACATGCATAGTCTGTCCACTCACCTGTCATGCAAGTCGTTAATCTTATGCAGCGACACCCAGAGGAATCCTGGGAAGATGCTGCCCTGGGGCGTTGTCCCCTTGCGCGACAGGGCATACAGCAAAATGATCCTCCGATCGGCAGGGTTCATCTCGGGGCGAGCGGGGTCGGCCTCTTCCAGGGACGGCTGGTACCACTGCATGCAGACCTCGCTGTCTGTGCTGGTCAGAACCAGTTTGTCTGACGGCTTGTGTGGGTCTGACTGGCTGCCTGGGGGTGGTGGCGCTCTGGACTGTCAGCAAAAAGAAATACAGAGTATATATATGTAATGGAGTCCCCGAAGCACAAGAATTACCTTTGGAGGCAAAGCCAGTCAAAGAGAGTTGAGATTTTAGAGCTCATTTCTTAGCCCAACAACATCTGGTATGGGTAGGCAAAGGTTCCCCAGAGCATACTAGGAGACAGCAGCAGCCACACCCCATCACAAACACAACTCTACAATTCACAGGTGTCTCCTGTTCCACCTGACTGTTGACACACACACACACACACACACACACACACACACACACACACAATCAAACACAACACTAACCACACTCTCCACACTGGCTCTGTTCTCCTGTTCCACCACACACACACACACACACACACACACACACACAGAGACTCAAACACAACACACACACACACACACACACACACACACACACACACACACACACAGACTCAAACACAACACACACACACACACACACACACACACACACACACACACACACACACACACACACACACAAACACACACGAACACACACACACACACACACACACAGACTCAAACACAACACACACACACACACACACACACACACACACACACACACACACACACACACACAAACACAAGACTAACCACACTCTCCACACTGGTGCTGCTCTCCTGTTCCCCCAGACTGTTGAGCGACAGGTTGGAGGCGTAGGACTTGATGTTGAGGTCGGAGAGTCCGTGGCCGCCACTTGATGCAGTAAGCGCCACCAGGCAAGCTGGAGGGTAGATGGCGCAGCAATCACTGGCATACTGCGGCAGGCTGGTGCACAGGTACTGGTGTACATGGTTGAGGCGCGTGGAACACAGACCTGAAATGATGAGGATTTTGGAATGGTTTATAGTTACTTGTTATAAAACCTTTCTGTTCCCCAAATTGGAACAATTAAGGTGAGAAGAAACAGAACAAGATTACAATAAAAAAAAAGATAACAAATAAAGATATAATTTATGTGAAGGAATGGTTGGCAAGAGTGGTGAACTGTTGAGGAATTCTCGTTTCGTACCCAATCCGAAAATTTCATACCACCGTTTGAATACCCATAAGGCAATGCTTCCTTTCACCTACAACTGGTCAACAAGAAAGAACGCGTCCACTCAGTCCGCAAAGTTTATTGTTATCATATTCTTTCTGTTCCCAACAAGATGGTATAGATGGTTGTGATTCAAGTTCAACACAGACTTGAAATGAAATTATTTTCACATTTGTTCACATCTCTTTGCAGAGGCTTGCCTGACAGGTACGTACGTGGATGATCAAAATTGCTGTTAGGCAAAGTTGACATGTTTACATAAAGATGTTGTAAGCATGCAAGGCTTCCATAAGAGCTTGAGCTTGTCACTAACTGTTCTGTCGCACAATCAGCTAGATAACATTTTTACAACTGGTTATCCTTGCATAGTTCGCAATCATTATCTTCAAAGCCCCTATGTTCAATGGGCACAATACTTCACATTATTTCTTATGTTAACTCTCCGTATTCATCTTTCTATCCTAATAATTGAAAAAATGGGCACAAGTTGATTTCTCTAATTCAGTAACTTAAACTATCAAGACAAAAAACACTCACCAGAGAAGAGCGTGTATCGCACGACGTCAAAGTTCTGCCCAAGGTCAAACTGGGCGCGGCTGACAAAGCCAAGGTCAAAGTCAATGTTGTCCTCGCCCTCATTCTCACTCTCATGCACAGTGTCTGTCGGAGAACTGGAGGCAGCGATGGTGGCGGTACAGCACAGTCTCTGCAGAATGGTCTGATAGCCTGAAAATGAACACGAGTACATGTAATACTGTAATGCTCGATTCTAGCCTGTTCTGTGAACTTGCATGGATGAAACTTCAGAAGCTTTAAAATCAGAAAACATAGGCCTGGGATTTAAATGTCAAAATATGTGTATGTTTTCTGAGATTTCCCTTTCTCAGAGGTTCTGAAAATTCAGGAAGTAAGCGTTCACATAACAAAAAATTGAGATAGGAAGTTTCATCCATGAACCAATATTCTTTGTACAGCAGTATCAACAATGTCAGGGCCCTCTAACTTTGTCTAAGGAAAAGACACCTCCCACAAGTGGACACTTTCTGTTGTCTCTTTGTCTAGATATTCACTTGAACAAAATTGACAAGTCATGATCGAGAGGACACCTGCAATGTAGGGACATGCTGGGTTCCGTCCTGGAGGTGTCCTCTCAATGCAGGCACCACTGTAACACCTTCAGAAACAGTTTCTTTCCTGAGGCAGTCCTTGCGGCCTCAATGGTGGATCGTTCTTAGATCTGTTAGATTTGTGATATGTGTCACTTAAAGTTTTGAAAGGGATCGAGTATCCTTAAATGAAATATCTTGATAGATGTAAGGGTTGTGTCCTTTGAATAACTGTGTTAGCATGTACTCGGATTTATTATATTGATGACTATATTTTTAGATATGATTTTAGGGAATTCATTTATCTTTATCCATGTAACCTGTGATTATTCCTGTCAAATTGGTGCTAAAAGAACAACCAGTCCGTTTTGAACTGTCTGGTTGGTGTACACATGTAAATAGGCCCAGTGAAATTGAACACTTTATCTGTACATATTTATTATGATATAATATGCGTGTGGAAGGAGTGTGAAGTTTGGATGCATACACCATAACAAAATCCTGTGCTTTGCATTTGGTAAATAAACTGTTTGACTTTCAGGATGACAACTTCTTGTCATGTCCTCATTCGCACATTGTCTTTTGTTCTAAGTGCTTCCTTCCTTTCATTATTTGGCTTTTCAATGGAAACTGTATGTTCTACTAAGTTTTATTTTCCAGGCAGAGACATCATACATGAGTCATCCTCCATTCTGAATTGACAGATGACCACCGGATGTATGCATGAGTGTGTATTCACTGTTGGAAGATACCATCTTTCTCCTGCGGTTCTTCTTAGTCGTTCATGAGCTGAAACTTCCACGGCTTTTACGAGAATGGCCATTTTTACCCTGCCATTTAGGCAGCCATATGCCGCTTTCGGGGGAAGATTCTCCTCTAGTAAAGAACAAAATACAGAAGACACTTACCCAGCAAGTGAATCCACGAGAGATCAAAGGAGGCAGCACGGGCCTTGTTGATCTGATCTTCGTACGTCTCCTGCACCTTGACCTCCTGGGCCTCTATCAGCGGGGCCAGCTCCTCCTCTATCTCGTCTGCAACACATCACCATGGATACAGATGTGAGCCTCATTTCTTGGTTCACCAATACAGTGAAACCCCCTTTTAACACTTTCGCGACGGGACGCTGATAAATCAGTAACAGCGCGGACACGCCCAGGGACGGGACGCGCATTTTTCAGTAAGAGCCATACAGGGTACACGACTCGTGATTGCTTCCCGGTTTTTGAAGCTTGCAGTAAATTGAGTTGTTTCCCTTGACACACTTGGCGTGCCCTTCCGCCATATGCAAAATTAGCCTGATTTGTGTTTTTTTTTCGAGAAAAAAAATGAATCGAAGGCGAGCCTTGTCACGGGAGGAGATTCTCCGGATGTTGGATCTTGAGGACCCTGTAGATCATGATTCCGACATGTTGTTTTCGCCTCAAGAAAGCGATAATAGCGGTGATATTGAGGAAGAAACAGTCCTGTTGTTGCTAGTATGAGTCGGCAAACTACACGTGTTAGGGTGGTACTGCATGAATCTTCGAATGTGTAGTTGCAAGGGGGGCGTGGCAGCACTGATAACAATGGATGGCTGGAGCCTCCTAATCCTTTTGGAAATGTTCATAGGTGTACAGTTGGGACTTTGTTGTGAAAATGTGACTTATATTCAATATGGATTACCTAGACATCATTTGGTGAGTGTCACAGTTTTGTTTCATTTGAGTCAGGATGCTGTGAGTGAATGCGGGATTTGCTTGTTTTTTTCTTTGTACTGTCTCCTTATTTCTGTGTAGAATTTTAACAATATTTCAGCTAATTCATAGGTTTTACACCTTGTTTGGTTATAAAATTATTTATAATACTTTCTGTTGAAAAAAAACTTTTAAAAAAGCAGTGGAAAAGAAAACACACAAAAAAACGTTAAAAAACACAAATTATCCCCCTTTGCTAAAACAAATCGCGTGACAAACTTCTATGTTTTTAGAATCAGGAACACATAAAGAATCAGATGAATACAGTTTTAGAAATTTAAGATTTGTATTGACCAAATAACTCATTGATTAATTATTATGCTCCCAACCTGAAATGCAATCCCCTAGTCCGAGCTTCTTCGAAGATTGAATTGCAATTAATTTGATCGAAAACTTTAAAGGTGTGACAGTGCAAAAAGTTTGACTAAAAGCCAGTCATCATCAAAGACATTTTTCAAAAAGAAGGATGAGTATTGCACATGTTTTAGGCGAATACAGATGGTGCACTTTACTAGGCCTTTAAGACCCCCCAGTTTAAAACTTCCTCCCTTTTAAGAGGAGGCACTAAATTCAATGTTAAAAGTATTATTTTTTTTCATAACTCTTGGGTCAAAAATTGTTTTAAAATTGAAGTACTCAGTCCATCTTTTTCTCAGACTTTGTGTTCCTAGCCTGTGTAAAGTTAACCCCCATTGTGAGACTCCCTCCTTTTCAGTCCATCTTTTTCTCAGACTTTGTGTTCCTAGCCTGTGTAAAGTTAACCCCCATTGTAAGACTCCCTCCTTTTAAGACATGGTTTTCCAGATTTTGGGAGGTCTTTAAAGGGGGGTTCCACTGTATCAAATTAGTTTGTGTTTGGCATAAAACAGACACTACAAGTGTTGACTGTGGACGCAGACAGGGAAGAACAGAGGAGACTCTCCGTTGTATATATATATCGGAGGAGTATTGGCAATTTAACTTTTATTCCCGTCAACCACACAGCTTCATTCCAGAGCTATCACACATGTGAATGAGCGCTTCTGGGGTGATAACGCGAGACAACTCCTGTGATCTTGCCGTGAGGTGGTGCCAGTTACCAGCCGAAAGAAAGAAGGGGCATAACCTCACCAGAACCGACCATTGTCTGTTTACCGTATAAAATGCACGACTTACACACAAGCTGTTACCAAACCAATATGCTATTTGGGACCAATGCAATTTTTTTTTTCTTCTCGTGTGATCTTGCCGCGAGGTGGCGCCAGTTACCAGCCGAAAAAAAAGGGGGCATAACCTCACCAGAACCGCCCATTGAAACAGCTGAGCAAACTCACTTTTGAAGACTTTCTTCTTCTCTCCCAGCACGTACGGGTTCATCATGTCGAGGGCGGCGAAGTCGGGCATGCAGCGCTGAGCTTTCTCCGCCACTTTCTGGGCCGTGATGGCCGTGTCCCCGATCATCATCCCTCGTGCTCGCATGGCCTGGGCTGTGGCGGCCGCGCAGCGAATAGCCACCCACGCTGCTCGCCGCTCTTTCTCCGACTCCGTCTCCTCCTCTTTCATCTTGGTCATGGACCGCTCCTTCTTGCTCTTCCACCTACACAATAAATTGTTGACTTTAAAAAGATATGATACACACACACACACACACACACACACACACACACACACACACACACACACAACCACACACACAACCACACACACACACACACACACACACACACAAACCACACACACACACAAACCACACACACACACAAACACACACAAACCACACACACACACAGACACACACACACACACACACACACACACACACACATGCACATCCTGGCGGTGACCTGTAGACTATTCTTCCTCTGCTGATACTGCTGATTCACCGATACATTAACTCTATTCAGTTCTCGAAAATTCTTTGTCATTTCCTCGGGAGACATACATAAGAAATGGCATAATTTTTACGTGACACCATCATTCGCAATATTACTTCTAATCGAACTATGTTTCGCTTTTGACAGCAGAGATTTTGCTTTACAAGAGGGGGTCAAAAAGAAACGTCTTGGCTGGTTTAGTTTGTGTCGTTTCTCATTAAAAGATGTTTGATGGTCAAGGTGGATTGATTTAGGTTTTGGAGTTTGGTTGTGATCCACAGTGGGTGTGGTTCACAGTGGGTGTGGTTCACAGTGGGTGTGGTTCATGGTGGGTGTGGTTCACGGTGGGTGTGGTTCACAGTGGGTGTGGTTCACGGTGGGTGTGGTTCACGGTGGGTGTGGTTCACAGTGGGTGTGGTTCACAGTGGGTGTGGTTCACGGTAGGTGTGGTTCACAGTGGGTGTGGTTCACAGTGGGTGTGGTTCACAGTGGGTGTGGTTCACAGTGGGTGTGGTTCACAGTGGGTGTGGTCCACAGTGGGTGTGGTCCACAGTGGGTGTGGTCCACAGTGGGTGTGGTTCACGGTGGGTGTGGTTCACAGTGGGTGTGGTTCACAGTGGGTGTGGTTCACAGTGGGTGGGGTTCACGGTGGGTGTGGTTCACAGTGGGTGTGGTTCACGGTGGGTGTGGTTCACAGTGGGTGTGGTTCACGGTGGGTGTGGTTCACAGTGGGTGGGGTTCACGGTGGGTGTGGTTCACAGTGGGTGTGGTTCACGGTAGGTGTGGTTCACAGTGGGTGTGGTTCACGGTGGGTGTGGTTCACAGTGGGTGTGGTTCACAGTGGGTGTGGTTCACAGTGGGTGTGGTTCACAGTGGGTGTGGTTCACAGTGGGTGTGGTCCACAGTGGGTGTGGTCCACAGTGGGTGTGGTCCACAGTGGGTGTGGTTCACAGTGGGTGTGGTCCACAGTGGGTGTGGTTCACAGTGGGTGTGGTTCACAGTGGGTGTGGTCCACAGTGGGTGTGGTTCACAGTGGGTGTGATCCACAGTGGGTGTGGTTCACAGTGGGTGTGGTTCACGGTGGGTGTGGTTCACAGTGGGTGTGATCCACAGTGGGTGTGGTTCACAGTGGGTGTGGTTCACAGTGGGTGTGATCCACAGTGGGTGTGGTTCACAGTGGGTGTGGTTCACAGTGGGTGTGGTTCACAGTGGGTGTGGTTCACGGTGGGTGTGGTTCACAGTGGGTGTGGTTCACAGTGGGTGTGGTTCACAGTCGGTGAGGTTCACAGTGGGCGAGGTTCACAGTCGGTGTGATCCACAGTGGGTGTGGTTCACAGTGGGTGTGGTTCACGGTGGGTGGGGTTCACGGTGGGTGTGGTTCACGGTAGGTGTGGTTCATGGTGGGTGTGGTTCATGGTGGGTGTGGTTCAGAGTGGGTGTGGTTCACAGTGGGTGTGGTTCACAGTGGGTGTGGTTCACAGTGGGTGTGGTTCACAGTGGGTGTGATCCACAGTGGGTGTGGTTCATGGTGGGTGTGGTTCACAGTGGGTGTGGTTCACAGTGGGTGTGGTTCACAGTGGGTGTGATCCACAGTGGGTGTGGTTCATGGTAGGTGTGGTTCATGGTAGGTGTGGTTCACAGTGGGTGTGGTTCACAGTGGGTGTGGTTCACGGTAGGTGTGGTTCATGGTAGGTGTGGTTCACAGTGGGTGTGATCCACAGTGGGTGTGGTTCACGGTGGGTGTGGTTCACGGTGGGTGTGGTTCACGGTGGGTGTGGTTCACAGTGGGTGTGGTTCACAGTGGGTGTGGTTCACAGTGGGTGTGGTTCACAGTGGGTGTGGTTCACAGTGGGTGTGGTTCACAGTGGGTGTGGTTCACAATGGGTGAGGTTCACAGTGGGTGTGGTTCACAGTGGGTGAGGTTCAGAGTAGGTGTGGTTCACAGTGGGTGTGGTTCACAGTGGGTGTGGTTCACGGTGGGTGTGGTTCACAGTGGGTGTGGTTCACAGTGGGTGTGGTTCACAGTGGGTGTGGTTCACAGTGGGTGTGGTTCACAGTGGGTGTGATCCACAGTGGGTGTGGTTCATGGTGGGTGTGGTTCACAGTGGGTGTGGTTCACAGTGGGTGTGGTTCACAGTGGGTGTGGTTCACAGTGGGTGTGGTTCACAGTGGGTGTGGTTCACGGTGGGTGTGGTTCACAGTGGGTGTGGTTCACAATGGGTGAGGTTCACAGTGGGTGTGGTTCACAGTGGGTGTGATCCACAGTGGGTGTGGTTCACAGTGGGTGTGATCCACAGTGGGTGTGGTTCAAGGAGTAAAGAGGGGGATGGATGCTGTCCATCATACAACATGAATTGCACTTTCCGTCATCTCCTTCTTTCTCTGAGTCTGAGACAAGAACGCTTTATATGTTCGTGGACGTATCTGAATTCAAGAATGTCAGATTATAAACTCTATGCTACAGAATATGGCCACATGCACTGTTAGTTTTTCTCTCTCTCCTTTTTCATTATTCACAGTTAATAAATTGTCTCCAATTAAGTCAAGTTCAAACCCATTTAATGAACGCCTTTCACATGTGAAACATTTGCAAAGGAGAACAAATTTTAAATTTGATTAAAATAATGCCAATGCATGAACAATAACATCTGCCAGCTCTTGCAGGCACATCCCTGTTCCTGCCCATTGTGTAAACTGACCGTTTCTTTACACTGACCGTTTCTTCTCCCTGACGGAAGACTTGGTGCTGGCCGAGGACTCCTCCCCACTGTCACCTCCCGTGACAGACTCCAGGATCGATCCCTCCTTCACCCGTATGCCCCCACAGCTGAACAGGTAGACAAAAGCCAGCTCCAGGTAGGCTTGACGAATCAGCCTGAAACCGATTACAATTTAATTTTTGGCATTACTGTCTCTGACTCCAGGTAAAATCTGTGTGTGACTTGGGTCCCCAAACTTCGATCGATCATTTCAAGCCCAACACCTCCCCCCCCCCCCCCCCCCCCCACCCCCACCCCCCTCCAGTTTATTTCTTTCAGAGGGCTTTAGACATCACCAAATGGTGTGAAAAGCTTTGCTCGCAAGTCACTGTATAAACTCATGCACTCAGTCAAAATACTGCACAACCATAATAATAATACATGTAATAATGAGGATACTTATATGGCGCAAATCCTAAAATAATTCTGAGTACCTTACAAAAACATACACAAATGCCACACACAAATTTGTCTTCAGACTTGAGCAAGCCTTACAACAGCCAAAGAAGCCAACAGACTTTATTCCATGTGTTTGAGAAGGAGATAATATGAAGATTGCGGCAGAGACTCACCCCAGGTCATGGTCATTGGCGAAGGAGATCTTGATAGCTTCCAGGAATGTTGCGGCAGCAGCACGGGGCTGGTACTTGCCTTGGTACACCAACCTCTTCTGGATCTTGCCTGTACAACAGTCACCCATAGAATGTTACATCTTACACCTTGCTCATTCTCTGTTTCTAGTCCCTGGTTGTATGAAGGAAGCACCTTGGCATATGACAGAACATACCGCCAGCTCTTCATGGGGCAAACGTGTTGAGAAAATCGGTTCAGACTAAAGGATTGTAATGTAAAAGAACAAAAGTCGCAAGGGAATTTTTAACAGAAAGTTTCTTGAATTCTGCCATGGGTAACAGTATCAGATTGAGAGGACTAAGTAGCAGGCTGGGTAAGCATAACACACACACCACCCACACCCATAACCACACACACACACACACTCACACACACACACACACACACACACACACACACACGTTACACTGACCCATGCAGAGCAGTATCTCGACCTCGGTGCTGGCCTCACGTCGCATGCTGACCTGCATGATCTCTAGCGCTGTACTCAGCACGCCCAGACACTCCCCCCACTGCACCTGGGGCCCCTCCTCCACTTGCCTCAACACACAAACACCATCAACTCATGAGTGTAAACAATAGACTATACCGTACTGAACAAACACAGATCCTGTTGGCTTTTTTTTTTTTTACAATCTGAACAAAAACAGTTAATTGGACTAATGCTTATAACCAAAGGGAAGTAAGCACTTTAAATGCATATAACATGTACAATGGAGTAAGCGAGAGTTATACGGAACCAATCTCCTGGCACCTGAGAGAATAACAAGCATTGAAATTAACAAGCAACTTTCATCCTCAAAAATGTGATTTTGACTAATGCTAATTTAAACGAGACTTGTCCCACCAGCATGCGAGGTATACTAACGTCAAAAGATTGATATTTCCATATGTACCAAAATATGACATTTGATGCAGATCAAGACAGTCAGTGTTCTATGAGACAGTCCTAAGACAGGTCTTTCTCTAGAAACAAAATTAGAGTACAATCCCACCTGTATACAGCACAAAAACCATTAACCTATCACTGAGACGATTCTGATTCTGATTGTCAATCGCCTTTTACGCTCGGATTTCAGCTCTGGGGATGCAGAGCATTCTTCTGCAGAGCCTCCGCAGTTTACGACTACATTGCAAACAACCTGATCAACAGAGAATCGAACCAGCTTACCCGTTCCTGATGTCCTTGGCCAGGTTGCGAGATATGGCGTGTCCGATCCTCAGTTTGAGCTGGGCCAGACGCAAGACCTGCAGGGTGTAGATGTTCTCCATGGGGCTGACCGGTACAGACAGGTGTCGCAACTGACCTTTGGGCAGGTGGTGCTCTATGCGCTCGCCTAGGGCCTCCATCTGCACACATACCAACATCAAGAATGTTTGGCAACATGCATTTTTGTTTATCTATGTTAAATAAATGCGGGAGGTTGCATTGGTGTAGCGTTTAGAGCAGGCGTCTCTTACACATGAGGTGTGGGGTTTGAGTACAACTCAGGGCATGTACACCAAGAGCCCAACCAACTGACTGCTCTCCACTTCACACATCAACAACTCAGGGCATGTACACCAAGAGCCCAACCAACTAACTGCTCTCCACTTCACACATCAAGGATTTCGCTGCTGTTTGTCATTTCCTTTTTACATTTAGTCAAGTTATGACTAAATGTTTTAACATCGAGGGGGAATCGAGACGAGGGTCGTGGTGTATGTGTGTGTGTGTGTGTGTGTGTGTGTGTGTGTGCGTGTGTGTAGAGCGATTCAGACCAAACTACTGGACCGATCTTTATGAAATTTGACATGAAAGTTCCTGGGTATGATATCCCCATACATTTTTTTCATTTTTTTGATTAATGTCTTTGATGACGTCATATCCGGCTTTTCGTGAAAGTTGAGGCGGCACTGTCACGCTCTCATTTTTCAACCAAATTGGTTGAAATTTTGGTCAAGTAGTCTTCGACGAAGCCCGGACTTCGGTATTGCATTTCAGCTTGATGGCTTAAAAATTAGTTAATGACTTTGGTCATTAAAAATCTGAAAATTGTAAAAAAAAAATAAAAATTTATAAAACGATCCAAATTTACGTTCATCTTATTCTCCATCATTTGCTGATTCCAAAAACATATAAATATGTTATATTCGGATTAAAAACAAGCTCTGAAAATTAAATATATAAAAATTATTATCAAAATTAAATTGTCCAAATCAATTTAAAAACACTTTCATCTTATTCCTTGTCGGTTCCTGATTCCAAAAACATATAGATATGATATGTTTGGATTAAAAACACGCTCAGAAAGTTAAAACGAAGAGAGGTACAGAAAAGCGTGCTATCCTTCTCAGCGCAACTACTACCCCGCTCTTCTTGTCAATTTCACTGCCTTTGCCGTGCGCGGTGGACTGACGATGCTACGAGTATACGGTCTTGCTGCGTTGCATTGCGTTCAGTTTCATTCTGTGAGTTCGACAGCTACTTGACTAAATGTTGTATTTTCGCCTTACGCGACTTGTTTCCTTCTAATGTTAAGAGGATATTCCATTTACAAACTATTTTTAATTATGTGAAAAGCTAGCGGCAACAAGAGTGGCGCTACCCAGGTGTGTGCGTGTTTAGGTGTAATCAGCCACCTGCACTTATGGCAGAATGACCGGGGTCTTTCACAAGCCACAGTGGTGACATGGGGGTGGAACTTGGATACTGTCTCTGAGTCTGCACATAAAGTTGACTCCTGTCCGGCCCAGCCCAGATTCGAACCCGTGACCCGCAGATCACAAGTCCAGTGCTCTACAAACTGAGCTACCGGGCCCCCCTCAAACCGAGCTACCGGGCCCCCCCTCAAACTGAGCTACCGGGCCCCCCCTCAAACTGAGCTACCGTCCCCCCCTCAAACTGAGCTACCGGGCCCCCCCTCAAACTGAACTACCGTCCCCCCCTCAAACTGAGCTACCGGGCCCCCCCTCAAACTGAGCTACCAGGCCCCCCCTCAAACTGAGCTACCGGGCCCCCCCTCAAACTGAGCTACCGGGCCCCCCCTCACACTGAGCTACCGGGCCCCCCCTCAAACTGAGCTACAGGGCCCCCCCTCAAACTGAGCTACCGGGCCCCCCCTCAAACTGAGCTACCGGCCCCCCCCTCACACTGAGCTACAGGGCCCCCCCTCAAACTGAGCTACCGGGCCCCCCCTAAAAAAATAAAGAACCAAATGACTAGAAACCCCACCTGACCAAGGATGATGTCCTGGGCCTGTAGGTAGGCCTGCAGTGTACGCTGCGTGGGGCTGTCCGTGGGAACCTCGTTGGGCTTGGTGGCCTCTAGGTCAGTGCGCAGGATGATGCAGGTGGCCAGCAGCTCTTCTGCCGGCATCGACAGACAGCTGATGCTGCGCAGCAGACACACTGCATCCTGGGAAAAGATTGTCCGTAATATTTGAGCTGACAGAAAATTTGGTGCTTCCCGATCAAGCGTTGACTAGCAAGTGACGCTTAGTTAATTACATGTGACCTGAACTGGAAATCTAATTGGCTCTTCCTTATCAGACAACTGTGTCTCTAATTGGTTCTCAATTATCCTGTCCCCCCTCTTGGCCAAAATAACAATTGTCCCGTGCTATTATAAAAGCTTTTATTGAACCACAACATTTATTTATGACTGGAAATTTGTGTACATGTGTTTGGCATTGTACGATGAGTGACACATATGTGAATAATACAGACGTAAACATACACTTTTCTTCTAGGGGGCTATAACAGACCAGGGAGTATATTGTTGTCTCATTCGACTTGTCTCTCTCACTCTCAAGCACACAAACACACCCAAATACACACACACAGAGTAACACACACACACACACACACTCTGCAAATAATATTTAACACTCACATCAACACACGCCCAACCACCTACAACCCAACCCCCCCCCCCCCTTCACACCCCCTCCCAATCCACACACTTACTTCCAGTATAGTAACAGTCTGCTCCAGACTGCGACCCTCCATGATGTTCAGCAGCGCCCCCTGGACCAGGAACTCGGCCTGCAACTCCACGTCACCGCACGCCTCCGCTTCCTTCAGTCCTTCCACGCAGTACTGTCGGCACTCCGCTAGCTCTGTCAACACCTTGTTGTCTGCTCCTGTGGTAGAGAGAGAGAGAAGAGAGATAAATAAGGTGTAAACGTCTACATCTCCACATGCCTCTGCCTCTTTCAGTCCCTCAAAGCAGTACTGTCGGCACTCCGCTAGCTCTGTCAACACCTTGTTGTCTGCTCCTGTGGTAGAGAGAGAGAGAGAGAAGGAGAGATAAATAAGGTGTAAAGGTCTACATCTCCACATGCCTCTGCCACCTTTAGTCCTTCCATACAATACTGTCTGCACTCCGCTAGCTCCGTCAGCACCTTCTTGTCTGTCCCTGTGGCAAAGAGAGAGAAGAGAGATAAATAAGGTGTGTACGTCTCAGTCAGGCACTCACATGACTTTCATTACCTTTGGAGGCAAAGCCAGTCAAACAGCAGCGAGTTTGGGTGAATTTAATAGTCCTGTAAAATCTGCTTTGAGAACTCAAAAGTTTGCAGGAACAGATTTTTGAAGGGCTATCAAATTAGCCTAAACCCGCTCCCTATTTCACTGGCTTTGCCTCCAAAGGTAATTTGCGTGTTTCGTGCACTGGGTGTTTCAACTTACCTTTGACCTCCCCCATGCCTCGTATCTCCATGTTGAGCGTCTTGACGAGGGCCATACGACAGGTGAGCCACAGACGCGGATCGAGGCGGGCGCGACTCTGGAAGTTCTGGAACTGGAACTGGTTGCTCTCCACGTCCACCAGCCTGACCTCCGCCCCCTTGCGACCCGTCTTGTTCCCCTTCATCGAGGACGGCCTGAGAGAGAAGAGAATTGGTAAGGTTTCCACAAAGTTTCTGTTGCTATGTCAGTGGAACCCTTTAATTGCTGTAAGTTTTTCTACATTCTGATGAAAAAGTATCTTGGAAAACAATACAGAATTAAGGTGAATTCAATAGATTTCACAGTGATTTAATCTAAGAAAATTTTAAATCTAGACAACACAAAGCCTTCTACAAGGTGTGAGATGAAAGTTTCACAGTGTAAAAAAGAAAATAATCCAGGCTGTGTTATGAAACCTGGACATTTCTAACAAACAGAAAGACAGACGGTCCATGCAGAGGGAGTAAAGGGTCTGTGGGTTGAGCTAGGCCAGAGGATGACCTTTTCCCATTGACTGACACACAGACAACACTGGGAAACAACAAAGTTTCACAAACCAGTGCAGTAACACACATGTAAACAACCACAAATTGTCAGGCCCTGTGCTTTTTTTTATATTTTTTTTTTTACATTCAGTCAATATTTATTTTATGCAAAATTAGATTCACTGTTTACATGATACATGTACTCGGAGACAGCGCTCTCTCGGTAGACATATTCTGTCAGCCAGGACTCAGTCTTGGTGAAAACTGTTCAGTTCCGTTTTAGTGTTTATAGGCCAACAGATTGACTGAATGTGTTTATATTGCTTTACCCAGCTTTTTAAGAGTTGGATCAGTACACAAACACAAAACAAAAAAGTTGAAAAAGTTAGATTCTCCAGAACATGTTTGAAGTAGCCAGGGCATTTTTTATTACTGAAAAGAAAAAAATTGTCAGGACACTCAAATAAGAGAGTATGAACACTAAAGTGTGCACAAAAATATTTAAGTCTCAAACAAGACTGTAAGTGTTATACAATATTGCTACAAGCAACACATACTATTGGTCAGTAACATTCACACAACACCAGCTAGTGTGTCTCTGAAAATTAACATCCAACAGAAAGAAAATATGTGAAAAAGAAGAAGAAAACTGAATGTCAAAAAGATGCCTGTGTGACAAAATTGGGGCTATAATCATGCATGCAATCTTTTGGTCAAATTCAGTGAATAACAGACTTTAGGCATGTTATTGCTAGAGCAAGAACAGAAACCCTAAAAGAAGACATAAATTCAGTGAAAACTTTTAAATCGCTGTTATTAACTTAATTAAGTCAGTTACAAGAATCTACAGCTGACCAGAACCTTAAAAACGACATACTCTTCAAAATCACTTTTACTCCATTAGAACCTTTAAAAAAAACCACAGTTCAATAAAGATAAAAACTGCAATAGCACTTACTTACTTATTAGAACCATAAACATATCTCCCATTTCACTGAAGGAAGCTCCAAAGCCAAACTTTACCTTTCATGCAATTTTCCTATTATGTTAGTTATGAAAGGGGTAATAATGAATCACGGAAAGAAAAGTCAGTTCTCAGATATCATCTGATGTGTCAAGCGCAGGTAGCCAGCCACTCAAGCACACACAAAAACATGCAGGTGTTGCAAGCATTAACATGTTATAACAACTGTGCATGAACAAAAACCTAAACAAATCAGCAACATCTTGATAATTGGTTTCCAGTACAAATCCCACACACATGCACCAATTCCTTTCCCCAAAAAATACAACAGAGTAATATTCAAAAACAATTTCAAAAAGAAAAGGAACCAGAACAGTAGTTTACTTTGTATCAACTTACACAGAGTCAAGTTTTGACTAAATGTTTTAACATAGAGGGAGGAATCGAGACGAGGGTCGTGGTGTATGTGTGTGTGTGTGTGTCTCTGTGTGTCTCTGTGTGTCTGTGTGTGTGTGTGTGTCTGTGTGTGTAGAGCGATTCAGAGTAAACTACTGGACCAATCTTTATGAAATTTTTCATGAGAGTTCCTGGGTATGATATCCCCAGACGTTTTTTTCATTTTTTCCATAAATGTCTTTGACAACGTCATATCCGGCATTTTGTAAAAGTTGAGGCGGCACTGTCACACCCTCATTTTTCAATCAAATTGATTGAAATTTTGGCCAAGCAATCTTTGACGAAGGCCGGACTTTGGTATTGCATTTCAGCTTGGAGGCTTAAAAATTAGTTAATGACTTTGGTCATTAAAAATCTGAAAATTGTAATTAAAATTATTTTTTTATAAATCGATCCAAAATTACGTTTATCGTATTCTTTATCATTTTCTGATTCCAAAAACATATAAGTATATTATATTCGGATTAAAAACAAGCTCTGAAAATTAAAACAAGAAGTCCGGACGGACGGACGGACGGACGGACGGACGGACGACTCGGGTGAGTACATAGACTCACTTTTGCTTCGCATGTGAGTCAAAAATTAAAATTATGATTAAAAATTAAATTTCCGAAATCAATTTAAAAACAATTTCATCTTATTCCTTGTCCGTTCCTGATTCCAAAAACATATAGATATGATATGTTTGGATTAAAAACACGTTCAGAGAGTTAAAAAGAATAGAGATATAGAAAAGCGTGCTATCCTCCTCAGCGCAACCGCTACCGCGCTTTTCTGGATTGTTAATTTCACTGCCTTTGGCTTTGCGGTGGACAGACGATACGGTCTTGCGGAAAAAATGCAATGCGTTCAGTTTCATTCTGTGAGTTTGTTACACGACACTTGAGATTGCCACAAGTTCTCAAATGTCGTATAGTTGTGTTCTTTTATTCTACGTCGCCCGTCTTCGCAGCAACAGAAAACAACTCGTCAAATTGAGTTCGAGGATTTATTCAGCATTCAATACATACAACTGCACAACGTAGCAGAACTCAAATAGAAGCTTTTTTAACATTCAAATCGCGCTGGCATATATAGTAAATACTCAATCTCGAGAATATTCCAGACCGAACACGATACAACTACATTATACGAGCCGTGCATGGACTAAACTAGCGACATTCTCTTATGACGTACATCAAAAGCGCCGACACACTTAATCCGAACGAACGCCACGAACTCACGACTAAAACAGCATGGTAAACAACTTGTTTTGACAGGACTAGAAAGTTCACCTGCATTCTCGTCCAAGCATAAATATTGTGTTTACAAAATATAATATCGGTACTTTCCCACAAAGTACAAATAAGTCAACTACATGCAACACACAAAACTGAACCAAAGCTCAGCAACGGTAGCGTTTCCTAACAGAGTTCGACTGAGCTTGACAAAATGTTGTATTTTCGCCTTACTCGACTTGTTTACTTTTTTTTTTTCCTACTTTTGCATTTCAATTTTTTCACATTTCTTGATGTGTACCTCATCATTTACCTCTGCAGGTGTTGATACCATCAGTTCCAAGGGGAACAATCTTCAGAAACATTTTTCTCTGTAATATCAAATATCTAATCAAGTTAGCACATTTCACAATAGATTGCAATCATTTAACTCCTGGGAAGCTGATCACCATTCATTCCTATTGGTAGTACTCCCCTCTCTTGTTTCTACAATTATTCTGCCACCTGTAGTTAAGATTAATGGTTTGTAGGATCTTTTATTCCTTGGTTTTCTTTTCATACAATATACTACTCATGTAATCATAGTACTAATTCTGCATTTTACTTTCGATCTGTCTCAATTGAACATGCAAAAGACAAGTAGAAAAGCAAGGTAAATGAAGCGAAAAGTTTACCTCTCATACATAGCAGCATCTTCCCTGTAAATAATAGGTACAACTTTGCATCAGCCGCACACAAATACATGGGTTTACATGGGGTTAAAGTCTTCAAATTTCAATATGATATGGTAAAGGAGGCTAAATATGCTTCCACAAATTGCTAAGCATGTTTTGTCAAGTAAATGCAACGGAAAACTTTTAGGGCATAAAACAGCTTTGATAGGTGCGTATCTCAAGGCAGGGATGGCAAAATCGTCTGCCCAGTCGCCAGGGGCGAGTAAAAATTCCGCCGGGCTAGTAGAAACCGCCTGGCTGGCCAATGAAAATTCTGGTCAAATGCGACCCTTTTGGTTGTAATATCGAGTTTTAAAGCCACATAAACACTGCAGATCAACTGTGGTATCAACCGGGCCAGGGAAATTTCTGCCAGGCTAGTAACTTTCTTGAAGTTACTCGCCCGGCTGGCGAGTTACAATTTTGAGATTTGGCCACCCCTGCAAGGACATCACAATCTCTCCTGAAATAAAACAGTTAGTAATACATGTATAGCCATTTGGGAATAGTGATGAAAAAAGCCCTCATTATGTGGGCACGTATGCGAGCATTCAATACATAAGCCCTCTTTTTTTACATTCTTCACATAGCTATCAAATCTCACTCAAAGATATTTCAAAGTACTTGCAAGGGTTTTAGATCCTAAACACACACAAACACACACCTACAAACCATCACCAGTCTCCACAGAGTAATATCATACACTAACCTCTCCATTGACCTGTCTAAAGAGGCCCCAAGGACACTCTCGCACATTCTACATGGTACTTCTTCGTTCATGGGCTGAAACTCCCACGTTCACTCATGATTTTGCATGAGTGGGTTTTTACGTGTATGGACGTTTTTACCCCGCCATTCAGGCAGCCATACACCGGTTTCGGGGGACTACATGGTACATTTTATGCTAATACTGTTAAGCCTGTCCTTAACTAGGCGAAGTCAACTATAAGAAGTATACTTCGCGAAGCTGGCTGCACGGAGCTCTAGCACTGAGTTTTCGGTAAAAAGACTTTGCGAAGCTGGCTGCACGGAGCTCTAGCACTGAGTTTTCGGTAAAAAGACTTTGCGAAGTCTTAGAGAGGTTGACTTCGGGCTCAAGTAGAAAAAAAATGGTCAATTCAGTATGAACCTAGTTTGTCTTCACAAGATGGCGTAAGAAATTGTACAAGAATGCTCGATTCAGCACATTCAGTGCTGCATTCACCAACATCATCTACGTATGTCATACGACAAAGCAAATATTTTCTCATTAGCTCCCAGACACAAACACCTTAACAGGAATATTTAGCAGATCACTGAGCCACGAACAACAAGCCTGACTTACGATCATTCTGTTGAATATATGATATCCCCCGAAAGCGGCGTATGGCTGCCTGAATGGCAGGGTAAAAACAGGTCTGCAAACAGGTAAAAACCCACTCATGCAAAAACATGAGTGAATGTGAGAGTTTCAGCCCATGAACGAAAAAGAAGAAGAAGAAGAATATACGATGTCTATCAAAGACTTTTTCATTAAAAGTAAATTGCGGACAAGCTTTGTTTCTGTTACATCATTCTTTTGTTGTCAATTTAAACAAACGCAAAGCTGGCCACACAAAGCTTTTAGCACTGAGTTTTCGGTAAAAAGACTTTGCGAAGTCTTCACGAATTAGTAATATAGCCATTTGGGAATAGTAATTAAAAACAGCACTAATTATGTAGGCACTCATGGGAGCATTCAATACATAAGCCTTCCAGTTCAATTACTGAAGGACCGCCTTTACGAGCTGACATACCTGGACTGCGGCGCTGCCGCTTTCCTGGGTCTGAAGATGTCTGAGTTCTGGAGCTGCTTGAGAGCGGAGAGGATGGTGCGTGCAGCCATGGGGGCATGGTGTTTCTGCTGAGCGATGGCCGCCTGCTCCAGACGACACAACACCACCAGTTCTAGCTCTGCTGACGCCAGGCCTGACAGACCTGCAAGGAACAAACAGTGAATTAGCATACAGAAGGCCTTTCGACTCTGTGTAATTCAGTTCGACCTTTTTGTGAAGAAAACAAAACTTTGAAATGTTTCCTATCCTTCCCTTTTTCAGTTATTACTTTGCCGGGCTATATGATCAGTTACTAATAGTATAGCTCTATGTGCAGTTATAACAAGCGTTTACCAAAAATATTTATTTAACAGATACTTTCCTGTTGTGCTTATTTTGTATGTGCCATCTCCTCTTTGTTTTCAGACTGGAGAAAACTGCCCACAATCAGAGCATTTGAAACAACTGTCCACAATCACAGCATTTGAAACAACTGTCCACAATCACAGCATTTGAAACAACTGCCCACAATCAGAGCATTTGAAACAACTGTCCACAATCAGAGCATTTGAAACAACTGCCCACAATCACAGCATTTGAAACAACTGTCCACAATCACAGCATTTGAAACAACTGTCCACAATCACAGCATTTGAAACAACTGTCCACAATCACAGCATTTGAAACAACTGCCCACAATCAGAGCATTTGAAACAACTGCCCACAATCACAGCATTTGAAAGAACTGTCCACAATCACAGCATTTGAAAGAACTGCCCACAATCACAGCATTTGAAACAACTGTCCACAATCAGAGCATTTGAAACAACTGTCCACAATCAGAGCATTTGAAACAACTGTCCACAATCACAGCATTTGAAACAACTGCCCACAATCAGAGCATTTGAAACAACTGTCCACAATCACAGCATTTGAAACAACTGTCCACAATCACAGCATTTGAAACAACTGTCCACAATCACAGCATTTGAAACAACTGTCCATAATCACAGCATTTGAAACAACTGTCCACAATCACAGCATTTGAAACAACTGTCCACAATCACAGCATTTGAAACAACTGTCCACAATCACAGCATTTGAAACAACTGTCCACAATCACAGCATTTGAAACAACTGTCCACAATCACAGCATTTGAAACAACTGTCCACAATCACAGCATTTGAAACAACTGTCCCCAATCAGAGCATTTGAAACAACTGCCCACAATCACAGCATTTGAAACAACTGCCCACAATCAGAGCATTTGAAACAACTGTCCACAATCACAGCATTTGAAACAACTGTCCACAATCACAGCATTTGAAACAACTGCCCACAATCACAGCATTTGAAACAACTGTCCACAATCACAGCATTTGAAACAACTGCCCACAATCACAGCATTTGAAACAACTGTCCACAATCACAGCATTTGAAACAACTGTCCACAATCACAGCATTTGAAACAACTGCCCACAATCAGAGCATTTGAAACAACTGCCCACAATCACAGCATTTGAAACAACTGTCCACAATCACAGCATTTGAAACAACTGCCCACAATCAGAGCATTTGAAACAACTGTCCACAATCACAGCATTTGAAAGAACTGTCCACAATCACAGCATTTGAAACGACTGTCCACAATCACAGCATTTGAAACAACTGCCCACAATCAGAGCATTTGAAACAACTGCCCACAATCACAGCATTTGAAACAACTGTCCACAATCACAGCATTTGAAACAACTGTCCACAATCACAGCATATGAAACAACTGCACACAATCACAGCATTTGAAACAACTGCCCACAATCACAGCATTTGAAACAACTGTCCACAATTACAGCATTTGAAACAACTGTCCACAATCAGAGCATTTGAAACAACTGTCCACAATCACAGCATTTGAAAGAACTGCCCACAATCAGAGCATTTGAAACAACTGCCCACAATCACAGCATTTGAAACAACTGTCCACAATCACAGCATTTGAAACAACTGTCCACAATCAGAGCATTTGAAACAACTGTCCACAATCACAGCATTTGAAAGAACTGTCCACAATCAGAGCATTTGAAACAACTGCCCACAATCACAGCATTTGAAACAACTGCCCACAATCAGAGCATTTGAAACCACTGTCCACAATCAGAGCATTTGAAACAACTGTCCACAATCACAGCATTGGAAGAACTGCCCACAATCAGAGCATTTGAAACAACTGTCCACAATCAGAGCATTTGAAAGAACTGTCCACAATCAAAGCAATTGAAACAACTGCCCACAATCAGAGCATTTGAAACAACTGTCCACAATCACAGCATTTGAAACAACTGCCCACAATCACAGCATTTGAAACAACTGTCCATAATCACAGCATTTGAAACGACTGTCCACAATCACAGCATTTGAAACAACTGTCCACAATCACAGCATTTGAAAGAACTGCCCACAATCAGAGCATTTGAAACAACTGTCCACAATCAGAGCATTTGAAACAACTGTCCACAATCACAGCATTTGAAAGAACTGCCCACAATCACAGCATTTGAAACAACTGTCCACAATCACAGCATTTGAAACAACTGTCCACAATCAGAGCATTTGAAACAACTGCCCACAATCACAGCATTTGAAACAACTGCCCACAATCACAGCATTTGAAACAACTGTCCACAATCAGAGCATTTGAAACAACTGTCCACAATCACAGCATTGGAAGAACTGCCCACAATCAGAGCATTTGAAACAACTGTCCACAATCAGAGCATTTGAAACAACTGTCCACAATCACAGCATTTGAAACAACTGCCCACAATCACAGCATTTGAAACAACTGTCCACAATCACAGCATTTGAAACAACTGTCCACAATCACAGCATTTGAAACAACTGTCCACAATCACAGCATTTGAAAGAACTGCCCACAATCACAGCATTTGAAACAACTGTCCACAATCACAGCATTTGAAAGAACTGTCCACAATCAGAGCATTTGAAACAACTGTCCACAATCAGAGCATTTGAAAGAACTGTCCACAATCACAGCATTTGAAACAACTGTCCACAATCACAGCATTTGAAACAACTGTCCACAATCACAGCATTTGAAACAACTGTCCACAATCAGAGCATTTGAAACAACTGTCCACAATCACAGCATTTGAAACAACTGTCCACAATCACAGCATTTGAAACAACTGTCCACAATCACAGCATTTGAAACAACTGTCCACAATCAGAGCATTTGAAACAACTGTCCACAATCAGAGCATTTGAAACAACTGCCCACAATCACAGCATTTGAAACAACTGTCCACAATCAGAGCATTTGAAACAACTGTCCACAATCACAGCATTTGAAACAACTGCCCAGAATCAAGAACGTTCAACTGTAGCACTGACCAGCCCTGTCGTGAGACGCGTTGTCACAGATGACCTCAGAGATGGTGGTGACCATTTGGTCAGCAATGATCAGCAGTGTTCCTTTGATCAGCTCCAGGGTCGGTAGCCGATTGCTGTCCGAGAATCGTGGCGTGGCAGCCACACTGATGTCATCATCCTCAGCTGAATTCAACAAACAAAGTACAAAAGGATAATTTCATTTTCTTGTGTCCTAATGTAACCGAGTGCATGAAGAACAACAATCACCTTTAGAGGCAAAGCAAGTCAAACAGGGTTGGGAATTTTAGAGCAAACTGAATAGCCCTGCAAAAACTGCCATGGGTACGCAAAGGTTCCCAAGAGCGTACAAGATGACATATCTGTAGTCAGACCCCGGCCATCACTGACAGCCACTCTACATTGCATGGGTGTGACGTCTTCCGACGTACCAAAAATGTCGAGCTACTTATAAATTGCTCCCACTCTGGCAGGAAGACAACTCCGTCAATGCAGAGTAACTGCCTGTGACAAGGGGGACTACTGCGTCACCCTGTCACACTAAGATACATTGGTACCTGCGATAAAAGGACACCCTTGAGACCAGATAAAACCATCCCTACATTTCAGGTGGCCTGCTATGACGAGTATATTTTTGTCAAGATGATGAACAAAGGGTCCACAGAAGATGTTCTTTATTGGGTGGTGTCGTTTCATCGGCGGGTTCTTACATTTTAGGTACCAACTTGCTCCTAAAAACAGCAGCTGGTGGCTTTAAGTTGCCTTATGGACACATTACAAATAAGATGCCATCTGCTTTTATTTGGCTTTTATTTATGCTTCCACTGTTTCCTGGAATATTAAGTACAGCAAACAAGAGAAAAACAGGTCAGTGCGCTATTCAATGTTTGTTTGTTGATTTTGTTTGCTTGTTCGCTTGCTTGTTCTCTGGCTTGTCCGTTTGCTTGTGAGTCTATCTCTGTGTGTTACATGCACTAATTTTACTGTCTACATCAGCTGTTAAAACAGGCAGTAAAGTATGAACAGCAAAACAACACCGGAATTTGTAACCACACAAAAAACCTGCCTAAACATTAAAAGTTTCTAAACATGCCAAAATATTCATGCAAAATGGGTAACATTACTTGTGAAATAAACGTTAAATAACAATTGTAAAGCTTTGTTGAAAAACTTTAAAAACTAACAAACATCAAATTAAATAGCAGAAAATCCCAAACGAGTATAGAAAGAAGAATGTTGGTTTACTGTGAACTTACTGTCGTCATCATCTACCATCTATATATATATACGACTTGTGTCTGTCTGTGTATCTGTGTGTGTGTCTGTGTATCTGTGTGTGTGTCTGTGTATCTGTGTCTTCGCGATGCACGGCCAAAGTTCTCGATGGATCTGCTTCAAATTTGGTGGGCTTATTCAGAGAGACCCCGGACACAACCTCATCGATGAGATATTTCAACATGTGCTCTCAGCGCGCAGCGCTGAACCGATTTTGGTTCCACCTCAGCTACCCGGGCCCCCATACCGACACACCAAAGCCGCTACACCACATCACAACGCCAAAGTTCTCGCTGGATCTTTTTCAAATTTGGACACCGTATTCAGCTACACCCCGGACACAATATCATCGATGAGATATTTCAACACGTGCTATCAGCGCGCAGCGCTGAACTGATTTTGGTTTTTGTGTTCATTTCACCATTATAAGTAACTCTTCCTTATCTTCTCCAGTGTTTGGCGTTTATCTCCCTTCCTTCGTGTGGCTTTCCCGTTTGTAAGTTACTATTACTATTTTTAGAATGTCACTGCGCTGTCCACTGCGCTGTCCACAACGCTTCCCTTGCACCCGTAAGTTGTTCTTACTGTCAAAGTGAAAAGGTCGAATCAATTTATAGCCACGCGAAAAATACACTCTCACCTATCTCTATATATTTATAGATACAGATATGCATATATATATACGGCTTCTCTGTGTGTGTGTGTGTGTTTGTGTGTGTGTGTGTGGGCAAAAACCTGTGTATTGTAGAGTTCTGTTTGTGATGTGGTCTAGCGGCTTTTGTCTGTCTGTATGTTCTGGCATTTGAGAAGCCACAGCAGATAATATAGGGCTAAGAAATAAGCTCTAAAATTCTCAATCCCGTTTGACAGGACTTCGCCTTCAAAGGTGATTGTGGTGAACCGCCACGCTGTCTGTCTCTGTCTCGCGATTCACCCCGGCGAAGCCGGGTATTCCTCTAGTGGCCAATATATCTCTCAATGAAAATGTCAAATGCCAAAATTAAGCCTCAGTGTTTAAAAATGTGATGTCACAATACAGCAACTGACAGTGGCATTCTGATTGAGCTACATATATTGTTAGAATTGACCAGAATATTCTCTTTATTATTTTATTTTCTGGTTAGTAAATGTAACAGGAATTCAGACAATATAATGGAATCCCTAATACACGTCTTTTACTTTTAGCATGAAGACATTTTTAATGGCTGTCTACCAAAAAAACCATTGTCTCTGGTAAGAAACATAACCCGGCCTATATATAACCGAGTGCCGAAACACCACAATCACCTTTGGAGGCGAAGTCCAATCAAACAGGATTGAGAATTTTAGAGCTTATTTCTAAGCCCTATAAAAACTGTTATGCATTCGCAAAGGAATCCATGAACATACAGAGAGACAAAAGCCGCCAGACCCCATCACAAACAGAACTCTACAATCCACAGGTGTTGCCTACTTCAAAGGCGAACAACACTGCAGAGTCTGCTGTGAAGGGGCGACGGTAGTCTCCCTGTCACACTCGCCCCCGTTTGAATAAACTTTGTCCCCAAAGTTCCGAACCATGGACCCGCCAAGCTTAGGTCCCTCCCAGGTTCGTGGAATGGGAACAGAACGAAAAATAATTCAGTGGCCATAATGCCATTCCTGAACATATCATGTCGAGCCCCATCCCTGTCGACGACGCCAAATGTAACCGAGTGCCGAAACACCACAATCACCTTTGGAGGCGAAGTCCAATCAAACAGGATTGAAAATTTTAGAGCTTATTTCTAAGCCCTATAAAAACTGTTATGCATTCGCAAAGGAATCCATGAACAAACAGAGAGACAAAAGCCGCCAGACCCCATCACAAACAGAACTCTACAATCCACAGGTGTTGCCTACTTCAAAGGCGAACAACACTGCAGAGTCTGCTGTGAAGGGGCGACGGTAGTCTCCCTGTCACAAATATATATACCTGAATAATTATTTTAATTACACTGTTAATTCTGTAAGAACACCAATATTGCAGATTTACATCAGAATTTATTGACAGTCTGACAGACACTGCCTTCAACAAGGCAGAAGATGTGCATTCACACAATGTATTACTGGAGAAAACAAAATCTTAGCAGCTTCCAGTCACAGATACAGTGGAACCCCCCTTTTAAGACCCCCCAATTTAAGACTCCCTCCCTTTTAATATCCTGTATTCTCAGATGTTCTGTCCATAACCTCTGTAAATGTACCCCCTACATTGTAAGACTCCCTCCTTTCTAAGACCCTGTATTCTCAGATGTTCTGTTCATAACCTCTGTAAATGTACCCCCGTTTTAAGACTCTCTCCTTTCTAAGACCTGTTTTTTTCAGATTTATAGAGGTCTTAAATGGGTGAATCCACGGTATGAGACTTTCCAAATTGTATCCCAAAGAGTTGAAACAGCCTCTTACCCTCTTTTTTGTCATCAGTGGCTGCCTTGGTACGTGAACCACCCTTGCCACCACGTGACATGGTGGGGATCGTTTTGGCTCCTGATTGGTCAGTGTTGAATCTGAAAAGATGCCATGCAATTCCTGAGATTTGAAATAGCTGCCAACAAAAGATCTGATCTCATGTAAAGTCACAGGTCTTTCCTTGTTGCAAGTTCGTTATTTTACTTATTTTGAACTAAGAAGAGCAAGCAGAAACAGCTGCCAACAAAAGATCTGAAGATTTAGCACTTGAAATGTAAAGACAGAGATCTGAAGATTTAGCACTTGAAATGTAGAGACAGAGATCTGAAGATTTAGCACTTGAAATGTAAAGACAGAGATCTGAAGATTTAGCACTTGAAATGTAATTTAGACAAGGATCTGAAGATTTAACACTTGAAATGTATTTTCGACAGAGATCTGAAGATTTAGCACTTGAAATGTAAAGACAGAGATCTGAAGATTTAGCATTTGAAATGTAATTTAGACAAGGATCTGAAGATTTAGCACTTGAAATGTAAAGACAGATCTGAAGATTTAGCACTTGAAATGTAAAGACAGAGATCTGAAGATTTAGCACTTGAAATGTAAAGACAGAGATCTGAAGATTTAGCACTTGAAATGTAGAGACAGAGATCTGAAGATTTAGCACTTGAAATGTAAAGACAGAGATCTGAAGATTTAGCACTTGAAATGTAAAGACAGAGATCTGAAGATTTAACACTTGAAATGTAAAGACAGAGATCTGAAGATTTAGCACTTGAAATGTAAAGACAGAGATCTGAAGATTTAGCACTTGAAATGTAAAGACAGAGATCTGAAGATTTAGCACTTGAAATGTAAAGACAGAGATCTAAAGATTTAGCACTTGAAATTTAAAGACAGAGATCTGGAGATTTAGCACTTGAAATGTAAAGACAGACTCTTTGTATTTGCATTCTAGTAGCTGCCATCAGTTTCAGCCGAGGGGAGAGATACACTTCAACTTAAAATAGTCCATCTATTTTGTTAAAACAATTGTCCATCAGCAGGGATGTAAATACAATCCCGAGAAGCGTTCCAGATTCTAGCAATCACCTTTTTCCAGTGAATAAAAGAATAGTGTACCCAGGAATCAAGAAAGTAGAACTAATACATGCTTTTAGACAACTTACACAGCACAAACAGCACATCTGGACTGTTTATAAAATGGTCAGTAGAAATTCACTAAATAAATTACTGCCCCAATAAACTTATTAGCGAGGTGAACAGATTTTTTAAGTACATCATGAATGACTCCTATCCCATTCCAACTTGCTAATAGCCTGAGAGTGAGCAAAGAACAAAAATCATAGTGTGTAAACCCTGGGAAATTTATTGCAAAAGCTAAACATACAAGTCAGTGCAAGAAGAATTTGCGAAGACACAAATATATGCAGAAATCAACACTTTTAATCCAAACAAACAAAAAAACTAAGTCAGTCTCATCAAAAATGATAACCCGGCCCTTCAATAGCAAACAGAAACCAACAAAACGAAGGGTCATGAAACAGAACAAAAAGCTAAGCCCAGCAGGAAAAAGGTTACCCCATCCCTTCAAACACAAGCAAAGCTTTCAAACATGCACATTGAACAAAAGATAATTACAGTTCCTCAGCAAGGTTTTTTTCGTATTCCCTGAAAAATATTTATGCATAATAAGGTTTAAGTAATGCCACAAAAACAAACAAGACATACAGCTTATGTTTAGAGGGAACAAATTTAAACAATATGTGATTATTTTATTTCTGGTGCTTTTGGATTTTGTCCAGTGAACTATTACAGTCAAACCTGTCTGTAATGACCAGCCAAAGGACCCGCCAAGGGACCCCCCAAGGGACCAGCCAAGAGACCAGCCAAGGGACCCCCCAAGGGACCAGCCAAGCGACCCCCAAGGGACCAGCCAAGGGACCCCCCAAGGGACCCGCCAAGGGACCCGCCAAGGGACCAGCCAAGGGACCCCCCAAGGGACCAGCCAAGGGACCCCCCAAGGGACCAGCCAAGGGACCCCCCAAGGGACCAGCCAAGGGGCCCCCCAAGGGACCAGCCAAGGGACCCCCCAAGGGACCAGCCAAGAGACCCCCCAAGGGACCCGCCAAGGGACCCCCAAGGGACCCCCCAAGGGACCAGCCAAGGGACCCCCCAAGAGACCAGCCGAGGGAACGGCCGAGGGACCAGCTGAGGGACCAGCCGAGGGACCAGCCGAGGGACCAGCCAAGGGACCAGCCAAGGGACCAGCCAAGGGACCAGCCAAGCGACCAGCCAAGGGACCAGCCAAGCGACCAGCCAAAGGACCAGGCAAGGGACCAGCCGAGGGACCCCCCGAGGGACCCGCCGAGGGACCCGCCGAGGGACTCCCCAAGGGACCAGCCAAGGAACCAGCCTAGGGACCAGCCAAGGGACCCCTCAAGGGACCCAAGGGACCACCCAAGGGACCAGCCAAGGGACCAGCCAAGCGACCAGCCAAGAGACCAGCCAAGGGACCAGCCGAGGGACCAGCCGAGGGACCTGCCAAGGGACCCACCAAGGGACCCGCCAAGGGACCCCCCAAGGGACCCGCAAGGGACCAGCCAAGGGACCCCCCAAGGGTCCAGCCAAGGGACCAGCCACAAGTGGTTGTTATAGTCAGGGGGTCGTTATATAAAGGTGAATCATACAGGAAAAAACCCTCATCAGGAATCCTTTTGGGTTTTGATCAAAGACTCTACTGAAAGCGTTGGAGAAAACTTACATGACATCCTCCATGGCTGGCAGCACAGGTATGGTTTCTGCCAGTGCCACAAACAGGTGAGACTGTGCTAGTGACAGGTGACAGGTCAGGTGAGGCCCAAACAGTGTGGCCAGGTGGGAAGACATGCGCTTGTCCAGAATATTCTCCAGGATCTGCAAGACATGTGTAAAGGTATTAGGCGTAAGTCGAGAATTATCCTCAAATGAAAGCACAAAGAATCTCAATTCTCAGATGGGAGTAAAGGGATGAAGGTCGACACCCACACTCTGCTCCACTGTGTATATAAAGACCTGTGCGAAAGAATGGAACAATGCACTGTTCATCCTTCAATTATCAAACTGAAAGCACACCTTTTCTTTAATATAAACAATACTTCACGTCTTACAAATCAAGTTGACAGGTATTTCTAAATCTTCATACTCTTCTTTTCTCTCCCACAATTTCTATAGTCCTAATATAAAAAACAAACTTACCTGGGGTTGTGATGAGATAAAACATTAACAAACAAAATAAAAAAGGTGCAAAACTAAAATGATGAGAGGCAATGTAACATAAAGGCAATACAGTAAAACACAGTGGTACCTGCCATGAAAGGACGCCTTGGGACAAAAGTGTCCCTACATCACAGGTGCCTGTCACGACAGATACATTTTGGTCAAGATATTTAGACAAAAGGACAACAGAAGGTGTCCTTTCATGGGAGGTGTCCTCTCATTGGAGGGGCCACACATCATAGGTAACACTGTACAGTGGAACCCCCCTTTTAAGACCCCCCAATTTAAGACTCCCTCCCTGTTAAGACCCTGTTTTCTCAGACTTTCTGTTCATAACCTCTGTAAATTTACCCAAATGTTAAGATTTTCACAGATGTTGGGAGGTGTTAACAGGGGGGTTACACTGTCCTACACTGAAATATCAACATGCAGCGAAAACGCTATGACAACATACCTTCAGGTTATTGACATCATTGATAGGCTGGCTGGTGTTGAAGCGCAGGTTACCGATGCGTGACTCCGTCTGCCTGAAGCTGCTGTCGCCCGTGTGCGGCAGTCGCTCGCCGTGAATCAAGCGAAGCAGAACGGTGAAGGCCTCGGAGAAAAGCCCAAGGTCGGTCAGCACTCTCACCTTGAGAATGCGGCCGTCCACGCAACGCTGAACGTCACGGCACACAAAGGTTGTGAAGTACTGGTACAGCGTCAGCAGTGGAAGAACCTGATGGACAGAAAGAGCGAATGTCTGAAGGGTGTGCATTAGGAGAAGTCCAACTGACATGCAGTCTTTCTCAACAAGAAGGAACTCAGTACACACATTAAAACCTCAGTCTTTCATGATTCTTGATGGTTCAACAACCATTTTCATGTCCAAAACATCAACCTGATAACTTTTGTATTCCTTGATTTACTCAAAGCTTTGGGCAGTTTGGGAAGTTAACAAAATGTAAGAGTAGCTGTCCTCCCATTCTATATTTATGGGTACAAACAGGTTCCCAAGAACATACAAGGAGACAGCAGCAGCCAGACCCTATCACAAACAGAACTCTACAATTCACAGGTGTCAGCTACGTAGAAGAATCATTGAGCTATAAATAGCTCGCTCTCTTCAACAGCAGACAACTGCAGAGTCTGCTGTGAAAGGTGGCGCATTAGTCTCCCTGTCACAATTCCCTTAGCACTCTAGCACAATCTGAAGAACTGCCCAGCACTCACATAGAGGTTGTGTCTGCCACGTGCCAGCTCCTCCGTCACCCAACGCAGGGCGGCCACCATGGGACGGCCGTTGCAGCGGAACCGATCGGAGAAGAAGTCGATGCCTGGCACCAGGTTGGTGACCTCACACCCCTCGCCCACGTCGTACAGTGCGTAGTCACGGTCTGAGGTGGGGTGAGGCAGCGAAGCTCGGAACAGTGCCTGTGAGGAGTAGAAACGTGTATGGGGCATAAGGATAAGGCTAAATTTAGGTTGAACTTATTTATTCTTTATAGCTGTGTATGTTGGGTGTGCCTGGCTAGAGTCAAAGGAGTGAAAACCGCATCTGTCAAAACGAATTCCCAAGCTTGGGCAATAAAATAGTCTGTATTCTGTATTGTGTAAGATTTCATATAGTCCTGTGAGGTAATTACCCTCATGAACATTGGGGCTGCTTTTTCACTTTGGAAAGCGAAGAGCCATACAGTACGGCGCTGCACATTACTGCCATCAAAGATGATAAGAAAATAGTTGGGTGTTTTCAAAATAAGTTCAAAATATTAAGCATCTTGCGCGCTGCAATATTTCTCAGCTGAAGCATTTTTACAAAGAGTAACAAGTAAAGATACAAGAAAACAAACAAAAACCAAAAAAAAGACAATGTCTGACAATGTCTGTTGAATTTTCTAGTCTGGCGTTATCATTTTTAGTTCACAGTGACAGAACAAATTACCTTGAAAAGATATCCCGAGAGGAAGCAGCACTCCATTCTGAGACCAAGATCCGCTGTCAGAATGTACCTGCATACAACATTACACAGGTGTGATAAATGCAGGATTTCAGCAAAGCTTTCACAAAGCACATTTAAAATTATGGGAATGCACATTAGATTTAGAATATATGTCTCCCAACATTCAAGTTTTTCAGCAGTTCATCAATGCTAAACAACTCTGGACATTTTTGATTGAATTAAAGAGCCAAGTTTGAGGGCAGCACTTTACACAGCCCAGCATGCAGTTTAAAGCTTTCAATCTAAAAGGCGTGAATGTCCCTTTCCCCTCCTCCTCCCAACCTCTCCTTCTCCCCGTGGCCTCCTCCATAATGTAAGCATGCCTCTTACTGAGCTATACTGGAGGTGAGCACTCCACCGACCACCCAGCCCAACAACCCAGAGTTCAAACCAAAAAGCACTGATCTCCCTTTTCCATCTCCCCCCCCCCCCCCCCCCCTGTTATTGTACATGTACGACTCACTGAGCAATGTTGGAGGCCAGCACTCCACCCATCACACAGCCCCACGGTCCGCACCACTCCAGTCAACAGGTACAGTGGAGTCCGGGTACAACGAATCTCAAGGGAGATACATTTTAGTTCGTTATATCAGTAATTTGCTGTGGAGTTTTCAACCCTAAATGGCCTCAAGACAAGTTTTCCCACTCACCTTCAAATGATCGTCCCATCGATCTTTCCTTAGAGAGTACAATCTCTGCATGTTTTCAACAGCTTCATAATATAATCCATAGAGAGGCATAGTTCAAATGTTCACTTTACTGTCCTCCTCGAGTGTATCAAAATACGAAAAAAATCAAAGAGACCGCCTGAGTACCAGTCAAACAACTTGTGATAATGCATGTTTCAGCTACAAGGTACTACCCTGGTCATGTTTCCTCTCAAGACATCAAAGAGACCGCCCCATAGGTTAAACTCGGTCACTGACCCCGGTGCAGGAAGTGTTTCCTCTCTCAGATATGACAGGGGAACCACCTCTCATAGCTAAAACTGGGTCATTGACCCCTGGGAAGAAGGTCAGTGTCAAGGCATCACAATGGACCTGCCTTTGATCTCGCCGCACACACAGAGCACACATATTTCCACTCTGTATTCTTCCTTTGATGTGCGGCTTATTTTCATTCTTCGACCGTTTGTTACCGGTATACTTTTACTTGTGTTTGTGTATTTTTGTGTATTTTTGTCTTTGGAGAGAATTATTGACATCAGTTCGTTGTAGCCTTGTGACTTTTAGAGACAAAACGGCTCTGGGGCGATGAAAACGTGTTTGTTATAAGAGGGGTTCGTTATGCAAATGAGTTCAAAAGGTTCGTTGTTGCCGGAAAGTAACAAGTAAGAAATAGAAGGCTGTCTGCCGGGAAATCAATGGCAGTTCGTTAAAAGCGGGATTTCGTTATACCCAGGTTCGTTATAGCTGGACTCCACTGTACTTATCTCCCTTACCCCACCCATCACACAGCCCCACGGTCCGCACCACTCCAGTCAACAGGTACTCATCTCCCTTACCCCACCCATCACTCACCCCTCCACCCCCTCAATACCCTTCTCCATCATGTACTTTTCACTCACTGAGCAATGTTGGAGGCCAGTACGCCACCGACCACACAGCCCCACAGTCCGCAACGCTCCAGCAAGAAAGCGCTGATGTCCTCCTGGCCGTGGGTCTCCCGGCGCCAGGTGTGCAGACAGTTGGACATTCCCAGCACGATGTCCAGAGACTCCGCCCAGCATCGGTAGGCCGCCCTGTGAGCAACAAGACAGAGAAAAAATGATGGTACACTCTGGAATACTTTCAACGTGGACAGATGTATCTGGGATAAATCTGTCCAAGTTGAAAGTATTCCTGTTATTCCTGTTGAAAGTAAACCCAGGAATACTTTTAATTTGGACAAATGTATCTGCTGAGATCTTCAATGGCTTGTGGCAGAAGAAACAACATAAAAGCACATCAGTGAAAGTGTACATGTTGCAGGACAGTTTTAGACTGAAACAGGTCTATGTTAACAATGAGGGAAAGTGATTCCAAAAGTGTAGGCTGCAGAGCCCTGACAAAAGTGTAGGCTGCAGAGCCCTGACAAAAGTGTAGGCTGCAGAGCCCTGACAAAAGTGTAGGCTGCAGAGCCCTGACAAAAGTGTAGGCTGCAGAGCCCTGACAAAAGTGTAGGCTGCAGAGCCCTGACAAAAGTGTAGGCTGCAGAGCCCTGACAAAAGTGTAGGCTGCAGAGCCCTGACAAAAGTGTAGGCTGCAGAGCCCTGACAAAAGTGTAGGCTGCAGAGCCCTGACAAAAGTGTAGGCTGCAGAGCCCTGACAAATCCAACACAGATTGCTCTATGATTTTCTGCATATTTGAAAGAATTTTATCTCATTTGAGCATTCACAACTGCAGGGTGGCGAGGCATATGCATTTTTCAAAGATTTTTCTGGTGAATTATCTAAGCAGAGATGACAGATACTTACGCTTCCTCTGTACGCCTACAGATTGAAACTTATTCAGAACTGTTTCATGACAGATTATTGGCAACAGTTGTTAAAATGAATAAGAACAGTTGTCAAAACCATGCAGTGATTGCTGCAAAAGAGCCAGTCAGTCTAATCCCAAAACATTGCTCCTTCAAACGCAGATGGTAAATGGCACCATGAAGATGTTTCCACCAGAAAGAAGACTAAACACAGGAACAGTGGAACCCCCAATGTAAGACTCAATCCAGTTTAAGACCTTGTTTTCTCAGATTTTTTGTTCATAACCTCTGTAAATTTACCCCATTTTAAGATTCCCTCCTATTTAAGACCCGATTTTCTCAAAAATGTTGGAGGTCTTAAAGGGGGGGTTCCAGTGTATCAGGTACCTGATGTTGGCAGCATGGTAGTGGATGTTGCCCACTTCTTGCAAGGCCTGAGCTGCCAGTCCCTTCTGGTTCTTGGCCACCAGCATCTCTGGACAAGCACATGCATATGTACGATTAGGTAAGGTAAGCTGGTAATATCATACAGTCCTGTGAGGCTTTGCTCAGGGAGAGTGATCGGACTGCCATAAAGTTTCCTACTTGCATATGTTTGCGTTTTCCAAGCCATGAGACTTTTTTGGTGAACTTGAGATTTTTTATCATGCACAGTGGTGTCTGCACAGAGTTGACTATAAGAAATAAGTCTGAACCCAGATTCTATCTCACGCCAATAGCAAATGACTGGTTTCAAAGCCAGCGCACTACAGAATGAGCTACGGGCACACTCCCAAACTTGAATGTAAGTTGGATTGGATTGGATAAGATTTACAGTCCAGTGAGGTTACCCTCATGGAAATTCGGGCTGCTTTCTCCCCGGGGAAAGCGAGCTGCCATACATACGGCGCTACCCATATTTTTTTTTTCCTGCATGCGTGTATTCATGTTTCCTGAGACTTAATGCCGTGTGAGATGGAATTTTTTTACTTTATTCCAAGTCCCACGGGTATTTGATGGACATTTTTATCTATGCCTATACAATTTTGCCAGGAAAGACCCTTTTGTCAATCGTGGGATCTTTAACGTGCACACCCCAAGTTGATAAGCAGATGACAATTAAGCAGATGACAATTAAGCAGATGACAATTAAGCAGATGACAATTAAGCATGCCAAATTCACCGGAACACATCCATTTCAACACCTAACATTCAACCTAAAAAAAAAGTTCTGCTCGCCAATAATTATCTCGTTAGCGATGCGGAAACTACACACAAATACAGCCATGTCATTATCCAACAGTCACCCCAAACAAAAAAGTCTCCACTCACCAATAGTTTTTTCATAGGAAACATGAGAACTACAAACAAATACAGTCACATCACATTCAATCAAACAAGAAATCTACATTCATCAATATTTTTCTCATTGGAGACACAAGAACTACACACAAATACAGCCATGTCATCATCCAACAGTCACCCCTAAACAAAAAACATCCTCTCACCAATAGTTTTCTCATAAGAGACAATGACGTGACCCAGCTGAGAGCGAGGGATGGGCGAGGTCTGCACATCGTCCATGGAGAGGAACTCTTCACGGGACAGGTCAGGGGGCGCTGTGGGCTGCGGGCGGGCTGTGTTCGACTTGAAGTCCACTTTGGTCGGCCGCCGACTCATCAGGTTGTCCGCACCAGCTGTCAAAATATAGGATATTGAAAATATAGGATATTGAAAATATAGGATATTGAAAATATAGCATATTCAAAATATAGGATATTCAAAATATAGGATATTCAAAAGATAGGATATTCAAAATATAGAATGAGGATAAAAGTCGCTTGTTCATTTCAATGCTTGTTATTCTTTCAGGTGCCAGGAGAATGGTTCCCAATAACTCTCACTTACTCGATTACACATGTCCTCTGCATCTAGAGCGCTTACTTCCCTTGTTTATCAGATGTCAAAATATAGTCGCACAGATATAGACTCTCAACATTTGGTGTTTAGGGAATGCATGCAGAACAGATGAGACCAAAATGGACAGGAATGGTGACAATATGATGGGGTGCACTGTGGCCTGCAACTCATAAGGTTATCACGTTTAGCAGTTAACACAATGGTACTTAGTGCACTGTTTACAGTGACCTACAGTCTGTGACTTTCACAAAGCCCAGGTCTTTCTTTCCCTGCTGAAATGATTGTGACTTCAAATGGACTCGTCAAATGCTAAAGAAGAAGACTAAACAGACAAATGAAATATCACTACAGTGGAACCCTCTTTTAAGACCTACACAAATCTGAGAAAATAGGGTCTTAAAAAGGAGGGAGTCTTAAATTGGGGCGGGGGGGGGGGGGAGGGGGGGCTTAAAACAGTGTTCCACTTAACAAAGCAATGTAATGTTGAGCCTTTTACAAAAAGTTGCAAAATCAAAATGCAAGACACAACACAAGCACACCTACACAGACACTGGCAACATACAGACACAACACAAGCACACCTACACAGACACTGGCAACATACAGACACTGGCAACATACAGACACAACACAAGCACACCTACACAGACACTGGCAACATACTGACAACGCTTACAGTTTTGCTGTCCAGCCAGGTAGAGGACCAGCAGTTTACGACTGTGGTGCAGGGCACGTGCGGTGTAGCGTGACTGGCCGAGGACGGCCCGCATGGTCTCCAGGCTCATGTTGGTGTCCAGTGGCACAGACGACAAGCGGAAGGCATCTTCGTCTGAAGGATTAATAACAGACAAAAAATTATATGTTTTGTATGAAAAAGAATAACCAATTTCAAAAAGAAACAATCTTTGTGTGAACGATAATAATGTGACCACAGTTTGTGTTTCTAAGCTGACTTACTGATCAATGAATAAATATATGCACTTCCCAGCCCAATATTTCTTATACTCCAGTCAATTAGTTTATTCAACCAGCTCAAACAGGGGTTTAAAATAACTCTTCGAGAACATTTCAAAGTTAAACAGTACAAAGTACACATTATATGCAAGTTACTAAAATTATAGTATCCTCTTCAGTGCACAAAATGGTACAGGCGACATTTACAGCTAAGAAAACCATTCAAACCCAGAAACAGAAGATTAACTGATCAATTATCCCTAACACACACACACACACACACACACACACACACACACACACACACACATGTATGCACGCACACACACACAAACACACAAACACACACATACACACACACACACACACACACACACACACACACACAAACAAACCCACACACACACAGATACACACACACACACACACACACACACACACACACTTCCGTCCACCACTTTAACACCGTCCTAAACTGACCAGAATAGGTGTTGTGCCCCATGGGGTCAATGCTGGCCCCTGGCTGGATCAGCTGGGCTCGCGACGGGTCAATGTACACCTTGAGCTGGACGGTCAAGTAGTCTCTAGCAGTCACCAGGCGTCCCAGCTGGTTGGTCAGCTTCCTGTAGTGTGGCTGAGGAACTCTGGGCCCGCCTACCTGAGCGATGCGAGATTTCACCTTGCGCTGCGCCTGCACCAGTAGCGGTACTACTTGTTCTGCATAGCGGCCGCTGAAAACAGAAAAAGGCAGTGTTGTATAGTGGAACTCTTGTAAGATGCCCCCCCTCCCCCCCTCCAAATTTAAGACTTTTTCACTTGCCAACAAGTGACACTATTTTCTGTCCCTTTGTCTATTGTCTAGAACTATTACCTGTTGTGAAAAACATCCTGCAATGCGGGGACACTGTTGGCTTGTCCAAAGGTTGCACCTTTGGGTGGCCGAGTGGTAACGCACTTGCGCTCGGAAGCGAGAGGTTGCGAGTTCGACCCTGGGTCAGGGCGTTAGCAATTTTCTCCCCCCTTTCCTAACCTAGGTGGTGGGTTCAAGTGCAAGTCTTTCGGATGAGACGAAAAACCGAGGTCCCTTCGTGTACACTACATTGGGGTGTGCACGTTAAAGATCCCACGATTGACAAAAGGGTCTTTCCTGGCAAAATTGTATAGGCATAGATAAAAATGTCCACCAAAATACCCGTGTGAAAAGTAGGATATGCGCCAAAATGGCTGCGATCTGCTGGCCGATGTGAATGCGTGATGTATTGTGTAAAAAAAATTCCATCTCACACGGCATAAATAAATCCCTGCGCCTTGAATATGTGCGCGATATAAATTGCATAAAATAAAATTAAAATAAAAATAAAAATAAAATCCCTGCGCTTAGAACTGTACCCACGGAATACGCGCGATATAAGCCTCATATTGATTGATTGACTTTCATAGTAAGTACCACTGTACTTCTCTTTACGTTTCAACCTACACATACAACTCATCCAAATCTCTCCACAACTCACTTTGAGAGGGTGCTGAAGCGCATGGCAATGTCGACCCGTTTCTCCCACTTCTGCTGGTAGTAGAGCATCTCACACACCCCCTACACACACACACACCCACACCCACACACACTCACTTTGAGAGGGCGCTGAAGCGCATGGCAATGTCGACGAGTTTCTCCCACTTCTGCTGGTAGTAGAGCATCTCCAGACACCTCAGCACCATACGTCTCACCCAGCGCGCGTCCACCATGCTCAGGTCGTCCACCGGCACCTCGAACTTGAGGCTCGAGCCTCCTCGCTCGCTCTTGATGTTTCCGAACCACGACTCAAAGTAGCTGCCCAGCACCCGGCCTTTGCTCTTAGCCTGTAGAATGGAAATTGGTAGTTTGTATTGCTGCATTAGAGTGGATCTCAAAGTAGCTGCCCAGCACCCGGCCTTTGCTCTTAGCCTGTAAAATGGAAATTGGTAGTTTGTATTGCTGCATTAGAGTGGATCTCAAAGTAGCTGCCCAGCACCCGGCCTTTGCTCTTAGCCTGTAAAATGGAAATTGGTATCCTTTTAGATCATTTTAAGGCAGCAACGTAAATAAGTTGGCCTGATATGCTTGACAGGTTGAAAGCCACTGGCCATGCCTGGGAGGTGGCCTTTAGAAGAGCCAGACACCGGAAGAGGTAAAGAACAACTGAAGAGGCCCTATGCTCCACAAGCTGGGAGGAGGATTCAGAGCCACATAAATAGGTTGCCTCTTTTCATTCTAATTTGTATCCCACCTTTGAATCTGTCTCTACCCCCGTTCTTCCTTGAATCTGTCTCTACCCCCGTTCTTCCTTGAATCATTCATCGTGGCATTTTGCTGATTATTTCTATCTCTTCCATCGTCCTTATTCCCAAACCCTTGACCACTGACCATCAATACAGGTCTAAATGAGTCAAGAGTCTTCTCATAATCTCCATTGTATCCGTTACCCATCCCAGCATTTTATCTATTGCCAGTTTCCTAGAAAAAGGTGTGTTGTGCATTCCCTACCTTGGCACCCTGCTGTTTGAGGTCCGTTTCCTGGTAAAAAAAAAGCATGTCCAGCAGTAGGTCAGTGGCTTTGTGCAGGGGGTGACAGGCCAGGGCAGTACTCCCTCCCTCCCCCCCCCCTTTCACCCCCTCCCATCCCCCATTCCTTACCTTGGCAGCCTGCTGTTTGAGGTCCGTCTCCTGGTGGAGGAGCATGTCCAGGAGGAGGTCAGTAGCGGTGTGGAGGGGGTGCCAGGCCAGGTCGTTGAGGCGCGCCATGGTCAGCAGGCCGGGCTCCTCCCCCTCTGCTGCCAGGGACAGCGCTCGCAGCATGGCCGTGTGCAGGCAGTTCCACATTGCACGTGCACCGTTCTGCAGCAACGTCCACAGCTGGCCTCGGTGCGCAAGCACCTAGAATCAAATACACAAGTTACCTGGTTGTACAAAGATGTATGGCCGCTACACAGCTTGAGAGTGCATTCAAATTTAGGAAGCACGGCTCAACTGCTTAGCTTAACTTCCTGATAGATCCACAAAGTAGGGACACACACACACATATCCACATCTACACTCCCCCACCCCCTACACACACACATATCCACATCTACACTCCCCCACCCCCTACACACACACATATCCACATCTACACTCCCCCACCCCCTACACACACACACATATTCACATCTACATCCCCCACCCCCTACACACACACACATATCCACATCCACACTCCCTCACCCCCTACACACACACACACACACACACACACACACACACACACAGAAACTGACCACAGCTCTCTTGAAGAAGTTGAATGTGGCAAAGAGAGCCTCAATGGTGGCCTCAGCGGACAGAGGAACTGACCACACTCACACACACACACACACACGCACACACACAGAAACTGACCACAGCTCTCTTGAAGAAGTTGAATGTGGCGGAGAGAGCCTCAATGGTGACCTCAGTGGACAGAGGCAGGGAGTCAGGGTTGATTCGGTTGGCTTCGTCCAACTTGGAGAAGTCGGAGCGATATGTGCGAGGCGTGTCCTCGATCTCTGGGGGGATGGGGTACAAGGGTGGTGGGGCTGAACCTGAGAAAAACAAACACTTGTGATACAATACAATGCACAATTAGCTTAGGAAAAAATGAGAAGCAATTACGTCCCTTTGTTTAACGTGGCGACACTTTTCTTAATTCTTGCCTAAAAGAACTAGAAGTTTGAGTTCCCTCCACAAATGGGAAAGGTGAGACTAATAATGGCATCCATCATGTACTAGTAAGTCCCACACCCTACTGCAAGTCGTGAATTATGGAAGATTCAAATCACTTTTTTTTTCTTCACAAAACAATTTGCCCAAAACAAAAGCAAATATTATTTACATCACCCACCAGTAGCAGCAGCAGCAGCAAACTCGATGCCAGTAGTTTTGGGTCTGTCTTCGTTGGCCAAGTCCAACGCCTGCATGTTGAGTCTCTCTTTCCGGTCCTCTTCATCATCATCATCATCATCATCGTTCATCATCATGACGCGAGCGGACGACCGTCGAGCGGGTCCCCCCTCCCATCCCACCACCAGGGTGCCGGCCGTCTCAAAGGTCAACCACTCATGGTCAAGGAAGCTGGTTCTGCACACACACGTGTTATAGTGATTATCAAGAGCACATGAGTATTAAAGAGAAAAAAAGGTAAAGTTAGTCCTATACTTTATGTGCAGACTCAAGAGACGGTATGTATGTCCCACCACAGCGGCATGTAAAAGACCTTGGTCATACTGCCGTAAGTGCAGGTGGCCGATTACACCTATACATGCTCATACTTGGGTAGCGCCACTCTGTTGCTGCTAGCTTTCCACTGGGAGGAAGCGACCGGAATTTCCCAGCACTGGGAATAAATGAAATGAAATACCCTTTTAATCCTTGGCAGCCAGATGTTACAAGTCTTGCTTTTTCTCTCAATATCAACTTGAGGGCAGTGCCTATCTTCTGCCCTGCATTGCCTTTACTTTCCGTGGCCCTTATTGTGATCAGATACCCATTTGCAGCTTGGTGAAACATTCAGTGTTTGAACACATCAGGGATCAATTCCAGTCTGCGTGAGAGGCATGCATTCTAACCACTCTGTCACATGGTTCTTCAACTCTTGACTTCGGGGGGCAAAACTTAACCTGGGAGAAAATAAAAACTGCAAAGAACACCAAACACATAACCAAAATCTAAACAAACAAAAAGCTGCGCAAAATGTCTGTGTTTAAAAAATGACTGACCTGTACATGTTGCTGGAAGAAGATCCCAGGAGTTTCTCTCTCTTCTCCAGTTTCTGCAGGAAGACGCCAAAGCGACCCAGGCCCTGAACCATGTTCAACTGGGAGAAAGAAACCATTATTTGTTAACATACCTTCTTCTTCTTCTTCAGCGTTCCAGAATTTTCTGGTTACCTGTGAGCTCGTTTGCCCATTTGGGTTCCCCACACTACACTCTGATAGCATAGTCAGCTCACTCCACTTTCGTTGAGTAGGCATGCTGGGTATTTTCGTGTTTCCATAACCCACCGAACTCCGACATGGATTACAGGATCTTTTCCGTGCGCACTTGGTCTTGTGCTTGCGTGTACACACATAAGTTGACCTGGGAGATCAGAAAAATCTCCACTCTTAACCCACCAGGCGGCAGCGACCGGGATTCGAACTCACGACCTCCCGATTAGGAGGCCGATGTCTTACCACCACGCCACTGCGCCCGTCGTTAAAATAACTGAAAGGACATGAAGAACACAACACAAGAACAAATCATGTTTACACCCACACACACGCACACACGCACACACACACAAACACACACACACACACACACGCAACCCCCCGCCACACACACACACACACACACACACACACACACACACACACACACACACACACACACACACACACACACACACACACACACACACACACACACACACACACACATGCATGCACACATGTACGCATGCACACACGCACGCACGCACACACACACACACACACACACACACACACACACACGCACACGCACACAAACACACACACTGCATGTACGTCTCTGTCCTACCCTACATCCATGACTCTTTGCACTTTGTTGGTTAATGATTGCTCACTAACCCTCAGTTGACTGTTATGACAAGTTATGAATGGGTGCAGTGACTTGCAGTAAAAGTACACACAGAGAAAATATCAAGGTCTTAGGGAAGAGATGGTGTGGAATTTTGATCCAAAATCGTTCCATGACGTGATTAGGGTTTTTAGCATTTTTAGGTACTTTGAACACCCTTTGAAAGGATGACAACTGGGGTGTCTTTAAAGGGGGGTCCCACTGTACAAATTGTTCTGTCTAAGCTGTCCAGTTTAGGGAGTCTGTCCAGTTTAGGGAGTCTGTCCAGTTTAGGGAGTCTGTCCAGTTTAGGGAGTCTGTCCAGTTTAGGGAGTCTGTCCAGTTTAGGGAGTCTGTCCAGTTTAGGGAGTCTGTCCAGTTTAGGGAGTCAAGCACAAGTTCCAACCAACCTGACACCTCCAGGGCATCTCTTCCATGGTGATGCGGCGCAGACGACGTTTACGACTGTTGTTGCGATACATGTCGATGAAGTAGATGCCCAGCAGTTCCAGGGCCTGCATGGAAAGCACGCAAATAAAAATGTATTGCAAACCAAATGTTTTCATCTGAAGAGAACTCTTTCCTCCAAATAATGAAATTGCATAGGTCTCAAATAGCAGTAAGTACTGAAGAGAAGATAAACAGTAATAACCAGCCCACAAACCAAATAATGAATAATAAGAAAAAATAAACAACAGAGTAAAGGAGAACAAGTCGCGTAAGGCGAAAATACAACATTTAGTCAAGCTGTCGAACTCACAGAATGAAACTGAACGCACTGCTATTTTTCAGCAAGACCGTATACTCGTAGCATCGTCAGTCCACCGCTTGTGGCAAAGGCAGTGAAATTGACAAGAAGAGCGGGGTAGTAGTTGCGCTGAGAAGGATAGCATGCTTTTCTGTACCTCTCTTCGTTTTAACTTTCTGAGTGTGTTTTTAATCCAAACATATCATATCTATGTTTTTGGAATCAGGAACCGACAAGGAATAAGATGAAAGTGTTTTTAAATTGATTTGGAAAATTTAATTTTGATCATAATTTTTATATTTTTAATTTTCAGAGCTTGTTTTTAATCCAAATAGAACATATTGATATGTTTTTGGAATCAGGAAATGATGAAGAATAAGATGAACGTAAATTTGGATCGTTTTATATAAAAAAAAAAAGTTTGTACAATTTTTAGATTTTTAATGACCGAAGTCATTTATTAATTTTTAAGCCACCAAGCTGAAATGCAATACCAAAGTCCGGCCTTCGTCGAAGATTGCTTGGCCAAAATTTCAATCAATTTGATTGAAAAATGAGAGTGTGACAGTGCCGCCTCAACTTTTACAAAAAGCCGGATATGACGTCATCAAAGACATTTATCCCAAAAATGAAAACAAAGTCCGGGGATATCATTCCCAGGAACTCTCATGTAAAATTTCATAAAGATCGGTCCAGGAGTTTATTCTGAATCGCTCTACACACACACACGCACAGACAGACACACACACACACACACACACACACACACATACACCACGACCCTCGTCTCGATTCCCCCTCTATGTTAAAACATTTAGTCAAAACTTGACTAAATGTAAAAAGGGAGGGGGATCAAGGTTTGGGACCAAAGTGTGCGCAATCCAAAAAATAGGGCTTCTCCAAAATGGAAAAAAAGACAGGTTCCAGGGAGCACAGGTAAGGTAAGGACAAAAAAAAAAGGATTCTTGTTCCCTCACCATTAGTTCCTGCTGCTCCTGCATCAGTTTCTGGGCCTCAGTCATGCCAGCCGTCACGCCCAGTGGCTGCAACACAGTAAAACACCTTATAGACGTACAGTCCATCTTGCCCTGGCGACCATGAACGGTATTCAAGTGTAATGGGAAACTTGAAGTGGCTTTAGCAGCTATCACCTTTTTAGCTAAAGGGCTCTAAATTCCTATTGTAACTGCTATTGACGTCACCAAGTTAGAACGTCTTTAGCAATCAAAGTTCTTACCTCCCTTCTTGCTCTGTACTCATACACTCTTATGGAAGGAAATCACCGCCACCTGACACTTGCCTACAATCCTAGAGATGCACGGTCAGCAAGGCATCCCATTGCATAAGACAACATGCGGACACAGCCATCCACACATCAATAAAATACCAGAGTGACCACTTGTCGATAATATCAAAAATTCTTTGGTGCCTTCGGTGGTTGTTAAAGACAGTTTTGACTGCACCGTCATTGACAGAAATGCTGAGGACACTTACAGTTGAACCTGCAATTGCAAAGAAAGAACTCAACTTCTCACCATTTCCTCTCATTAGAAAATTGTTTATCAATGAGGGTAACGTCATACTTAGCAAACTGGTGCTTGTTTACATCCAGCCCTCCCCCTTGCAAATAACATTTCTACACAACAGCCCCACACAACAGCAACACACAACAGCAACACACAACAGCCACACACAACAGCAACACACAACAGCCACACACAACAGCCACACACAACAGCAACACACAACAGCCACACACAACAGCAACACACAACAGCCACACACAACAGCAACACACAACAGCAACACACAACAGCAACACACAACAGCAACACACAACAGCAACACACAACAGCAACACACAACAGCAACACACAACAGCAACACACAACAGCAACACACAACAGCAACACACAACAGCAACACACAACAGCCACACACAACAGCAACACACAACAGCAACACACAACAGCCACACACAACAGCCACACACAACAGCAACACACAACAGCCACACACAACAGCCACACACAACAGCAACACACAACAGCCACACACAACAGCAACACACAACAGCCACACACAACAGCCACACACAACAGCCACACACAACAGCAACACACAACAGCCACACACAACAGCAACACACACCAGAGACACAACAGCAGCAAAGGCAAAGACGAGAGAACAACTCAACACGGGTAGATAACACACCTTGTACTTGGATTTCTTGCCCTTGGATGCCGGGGTTTTCCCTGGGGTTTTCCCTCCTGCCCCTGCCGCTTCTTTGGGTGCCCTGGGGCTGGCACCATCCTGAAACACACATTCAGGTAAGCACAACTCTAAAAACAGATAGACTGCTAACGACGGTCCCCACTGGTTTTTAGAAACAAAATTCCATGACTTTTCCATGACTTTCCATGAGCCTCAATAACATTTTCCATGACTAAATCCACAGGTCGCCATTTCCGAACACGCAAACTTTTCGAAGGTATCGTCCACTGGACTACTACTATCACAGAAAGTTGTCTTTCTGTGATAGTAGTAGTCCAGTGGACGATACCTTCGCGTGTGCACTGGCTTGCTTTGCACTCAGTGAATTTGAGTCAGTTTCTACGCAGTGTCTCATCGACAAGCAAGTCAAGCATTTGCTACGCAGTCAGATTATCGGTAATGTTTGCTGGTCCTGTCATTTCACTAAACTGGACCAGCCACTGTTTGTATCCATCTGCACTTTCGTAAATTCCGTTTCGTAACCGTCACTGTGACATGACGAACTGTCATTTTTTTCACCGCGATACACAGTTCATTGCGAAGATCTTCCTTGGTAATTCGTTCCAATTCCGCATACTTTTTGTTGTCAAGAAACAACTCGAAAGAAAGTTTCAAACTCATCATCCTCCATCTTGCTTGTCGAAGCGCTTTATCGATGCAAAAACAAAAGCAGAAAACTTCGACGAAACCGACTCAAATGCAGCGCAGACGACACGACGAGATAACGGAAGGAAGTGAGCCTCGCTTTGGCTCAAGTGCCGTTAAAAATACCGTTATTCTCGTATGCAAATACGAACAAGAAGTTGTTCATACGAACAAGCCTTGTGCTGGCGACGCAAATCGCTGCTGGCTGGCAAAGGGGGGGGGGGGGGGGGGGGCTAATGGCTGGGCGACGAAAATAGCCGCTGGCGTGCTAAAGTGTTTTTTTTTCTTTCTTATTTTTGTTAAATTCCATGACTTTCCATGACTTGAATTGAAATTCCATGACTTTCCAGGCCTGGAAAATTAAAAATCAAATTCCATGACTTTCCAGGTTTTCCATGACCTGTACGAACCCTGTAACGAGAATGGTAAGGTATTGGAACTTTTGATTTTAACAATTGTGAACGTCTTGGTTTTTTTAAATTATAACGTTCCAATTCCTTACCATTCTTGTTTTTTGTTTAGAGATTCAGGTAAATTGAGTTCAGTCCCTTAAGGAGGGCTGTTGGGGGAACACGCAGGATAAAGCAGCTGAGGCTGTCCTCCATTCCTGTGATGTCTTTGATGTTCTGTTTCTCGTGGTTTTGACACACAGTCATAGGATCAGTCCCAATGGCACCTTTTAAATACTCAAATTTTCAATGAATTTTCTATTTCTTTGGACATACTTTCCATATTTGATCCTATATGATGCCCAGAATTGTTCAGAAAACTACAGATCAAACTGGATGTTTTCTGTAGAGAGCAAGAACATCATTGAACACTGCGAAAGTAAGATAGAAGAATGCATCACCTTTAAAAGTACATGTAATGATGAATCGATTGAACATTGGAATTCCCTTCTTTGAGCCATGTGACGTCTTTCTTTTCTTTCTTTATTTGGTGTTTAACGTCGTTTTCAACCACGAAGGTTATATCGCGATGGGGAAAGGGGGGAGATGGGATAGAGCCACTTGTCAATTGTTTCTTGTTCACAAAAGCACTAATCAAAAATTTGCTCCAGGGGCTTGCAACGTAGTACAATATATTACCTTACTGGGAGAATGCAAGTTTCCAGTACAAAGGACTTAACATTTCTTACATCCATGTGACGTCAGAGTCCAACAAAAAACTTGAGCCAACAAAAGAGTGCATATTTGTGTGCGTTCAATCATAACAAATAAAAGGAATTCTAATCGATCAATGGATGTCTCACCTTCTTGCTGTACTCGGCCATAGCAGCAGCAAACTTCTTGGGGTCATTGCCCGCCACGGTGATAGCGCCCACCTGCTTGCTCATGAAGGCACGAGGCCCTATGATCGACTCGTTTCGCCTGTGTGCAGAAAAGTGCCATTGAGTATTTGGGTCTTTTGACTTACACGTACGAAGAAGACCTGAACCTCACCCGGGCTGCATCAGGTTATTGCATGTTTCAGTGTTCTCACACAGGGTCAAATGAAAGTTGAGGATGAAAGTCACTTGTTCATTTCAATGCTTGTTATTCTCTCAGGTGCCAGGAGAATGGTTCCGTACAACTCTCGCTTACTCTGTTACACATGTCGTATGGATTTAGAGCGCTTACTTCCCTTTGTTTATCAGTTCTCACACAGGCTTGTACTCTATTGCAACATAATATGTATCCATTGAACATTGGGTTTCCCTTCTTTGTGCCATGAAAAGACAAAAATCGTACAGAGGATGGAAGCCGACTCCTCAGGGATGAAGCACTCTAATCCCTCAACTCATCAACATCACTGCCATTATCTATCCCACCTTATTCTATTTGCTTACCTTCTCCAACTCTCACCTACACCTACTGTCTGTATAAGGCTTTTATTATCTAATGACAATAAACCATCAAAGCGTCAAACATTCACCTACACACCCACCCTTATACTAGTTTTGTTCATGTCAACAGACAGGAAATTATACATGCAACCTCCATGGATGCACAAACTACACATGCAGGCACTAGTCACCAACTAACAGAGGGACAGAAAGACAGACAGGCAGGAATGCAGACATACAGACAGACAGACAGACAGACAGACAGACAGGCAGGAGAGCAGACATACAGACAGACAGACAGACAGACAGGATAGCAGACATACAGACAGACAGACAGACAGACAGGCAGGAAAGCAGACATACAGACAGACAGACCGACAGGATAGCAGACATACAGACAGACAGACAGACAGGATAGCAGACATACAGACAGACAGACAGACAGACAGACAGGCAGGAAAGCAGACATACAGACAGACAGACAGACAGACAGACAGACAGGCAGGAAAGCAGACAGACGGACAGACAACCTACTTGGTGATCCAGTCGTCAGTCTCCTTGCACCAGTCCACCACCTGGTCCACTTCGCCCTCAGTCAGAGCTTTCTGCGCCACGTTCACAAAGAACTCCAGGTAACGAGCTCGCCGTCGGAACTTCACCACTGCACACAGTCATCAAAAACATCAAATTGTTAGATTCCCAAAGCAATCGTCAAATCTAGTGTATTCCACTCCTTGAAAAATCTGATGTACACTTCTTCTTTCTTCTTCATCTTTCACAGCAAAGGTACACAAACAACAAAGAGTGAAATGAAATAATAATGCAATAATAGAGGAAATAAAATAAAATAAAATAAAATAAACAGCACTGAGAAATGTGCACACTTCTTTCTTCCTTCACTTAGAATCAACTCAATACAGTTCAGCAGAATGATCAAGTACACATATAATGTTTCTGGGCATAGTCTGGAATTAACCTTGTGGATTAGTAACATCACATGCTGAAAGAATAGCGACCATTTGAGACTGACTCATTGTAACTAAATAGGGTTACAATGGAACAGGGTGAAGTCTTAAATTGGGGGTCTTAAAAGGGAGGCTGCACTGTACTGACCTTCTCTGTAGGCCAGCTTGCTGGGTAGGAAAGCGATGTATGCATGCAGGATGCTGGGATCTTCGTTGCCGTTCAGTTCATGCTCCCCGTGGGCTGCACACACGAACATGCCAACACATGAAGGGTATACCACGAAAAAATAGAGGAACAGATATAAATTCGACCAAATATCCATGGACACTCCCCGAACATTTTTTGAGAACAATTACATTCTAGGCAAGTCCATGTGAACAAAGTCCAAAGATGTCTATGCTCAAAACACTCTTGAATAAACCTTCGCACTTTTCTAAGAAGAACAGAACTAAAAAAAACCAAAGACCCAAGACTCACCGGCGCGACTGACTTTCATCATGTGAGCCTCCAACGCACGCAGCTCTTCGTTCACCATCCCATCTTCCTCCTTCGTTGCCTTGCGGCTCCCCCCGCCCCCTCCGGCCACTCCCCCCTTCTTCTTCTTCAGGGCTGCAAGGGACATGGAGCCTGTCTCCGTCTCCGCCCCAGAGGCATCTCCATCTTTCTCGTCGTCACGCTTGGACTGGTCGGTGGTGGGCTCCACGGACAGCAGACGTCGTCCCGCATCATTGATGTTGTTGGCGAGAGTCTTCTGACCCCACGTTCTCAGCACCTGTGAATATGAACAAGGATGAACAGTATGAACAGTATGAACAGTATGAACAGTATGAACAGTATGAACAGTATGAACAAGGATGAACCCAGGGCTTCATTTCTGCCTCCTGAGCTGCACACAGGAACATGCCAACAAGCTATTTTCAGCATCCTTTCCACCACCGGTCTACACAGAGCCATACACTGATAAGTTCCATCTTCCGGTGTAGCGCGGAAGCATTTGGGTATAACAAGCAAGCGAGGTTAACATTGTGCTGGCTGCAGCTGTTGGTAGCCTTTGCCATGACTATTTTTAACTCGCACTAAAATGCAGGCCAAGAACAGCCGTGTGAAAGATGTTTGTTTTGTGATTGCTGAGTGTAGTAGTCTCATGTTTGTCTTGGTCTAGAGTCTTCTGGACCCACGTTCTCAGCACCTGTGAGTATGAACAGGATGAAAGATGTGTGTACCGTACTTTCAGGACGATAAGGCGCAACTTTTTTCCTCTTTCTTTCTTTCTTTATTTGGTGTTTAACGTCGTTTTCAACCACGAAGGTTATATCGCGACGAGCACACACACATGCAATCAAACACATAACTTCATAAGCTTCATATCTGGGCGTTTCAGGTTGACCGAAACTTCAAAGGAACTACAAAACACACGTCATGTACTGACTTTGTTGTTGTTTTGACGATTGAACGAGCACACACACATGCAATCAAACACATGACGTGTGTTTTGTAGTTCCTTTGAAGTTTTGGTCAACCTGAAACGCCCAAATATGAAGTTTTGTAGGCCTCTGACGTCACATGGCTCAAAGAAGGAAAATCCAATGTCCAATCGATACATATGACCTTACTGGGAGAATGCAAGTTTCCAGTACAAAGGACTTAACATTTCTTACATACTGCTTGACTAAAATCTTTACAAACATTGACTATATTCTATACAAGAAACACTTAACAAGGGTAAAAGGAGAAACAGAATCCGTTAGTCGCCTCTTACGACATGCTGGGGAGCATCGGGTAAATTCTTCCCCCTAACCTGCAGGGGGACTTTTTTCCTCAATTTTGACCCCTGCGCCCTATTGACCGGTAATGCCTTGTGTATGGCTAAAGAAGAATGCATATGTACCCACATTACTATACAAAAAAACCATAACACTCCCTCTCTAGTGATATGCATATTTCTGCTACTTTGAGTTTGACCTTAGCAAAGTTTCCTTTGCGACATCAAAGGTGTCGGTCTCAAAGTTGAAAACTCGCCATTAACCAAAGTCAGGTCAGTGTCTGTAAACTAGGGCATGCAGCTGGTCTTAGCTGAAAATATTGATCACTGACCAAAGGTCACAAGGCTAATCAGCAGTGGCTTTGATGTCAGCGCACATTTGGGAAAACCTATTTTACCTTGGCAAGGTGGAAGGTGATGCAGGCAGTCATGTGATGCAGACTGTCGATCACATGACCTTGACGCTTCTGTATCAGGCCTGAGGGAATCTCTTGCAGCACAGCATGGCACTGCTGGAGGACCTGTGACAAGAGAGAACGCACATCAGTCTAATGGATTTAAATTAAGGCTAAAAGTTCTGGGAAATTACAAAAAGTCATTTCTTTCACTGTGCCGTATATACTCGTTTGGGTGGGATAAGTCACTGGCATTTTGGGAAATGACAAAAGTCATTTCACTGTGCCTTATAATATGTTAGATACTCATTTAGGTGGGATAAGTCACTGGCATATTGGAAAATTACAAAAGTCATTTCACTGTGCCTTATAATATGTTAGATACTCATTTAGGTGGGATAAGTCACTGGCATATTGGGAAATTACAAAAGTCATTTCTTTCATTGTGCCGTATATACTCATTTGGGTGGGATAAGTCACTGGCATATTCAAAGACAAATACATCATGTTTGGCAAAACACTGTCATAATCATTATCTGCCCATTTGTGTAGCATGGAAATGTTAAAGTAAGTGTATGTGTGTGAACTTGCACAAGTGTGTCAAGTCTGGGTGTGCGTGTATGTAAGTGTGCATACATGTGTGACAGGGAGACTACTGTCGCCCTTCACAGCAGACTCTGCAGAGTTGTTCGCCTTAGAAGTTGCGAGCTATTTATAGCTCGCAAGGCAACACCTGTGGATTGTAGAGTTCTGTTTGTGATGGGGTCTGGCGGCTTTTGTCTCTCTGTTTGTTCATGGATTCCTTTGCGAATGCATAACAGTTGTTATAGGGCTTAGAAATAAGCTCTAAAATTCTCAATCCTGTTTGATTGGACTTCGCCTCCAAAGGTGATTGTGGTGTTTCGGCACTAGGTGACACATGTGTGTGGGAATTATTAAGTGTATGTCTGTGTACAACTACGACAGATGTGTGCAAATAATTACATGTGTATAAGTGCGAGTATGTCTGAGTGTCTGCAAGTACGGTGTATGCATGTGTTTATGTTTTACAGTGGAACCCCCCTTTAAAGACCTCCAAACATCTGAGAAAATCAGGTCTTCAAAAGGAGGGAGTCTTAAAAATAGGGGTACATTTGCAGAGGTTATGTACAGAAAGTCTGAGAAAACTGGGTCTTAAAAGTCTTAAATTGGGGATCTTAAAACAGGGGTTCCAGTCTGTACTTCACACTCCCAGCAACACTGTAGTGCTATCAACTGTGCCACCACCCAGCCTCTCCTAACTGATCTCTGACCTCTTCGCACGGTCTGGTACCATCACTTAAAATAAGAGTACATGATGCACCCTAGACTATCTTGCCAGCATAGCATCCTTATGAGTTTCTCTGTGTACCAAGCTCTAATACTGTATGCTGCTTTTTCTTTATGCTCTACTCAAGTGAATAAACCTTTAGCAGGGTTTAGCCTGGGAGAAAAAGGCAATGGGCCATTTGTTCCCCTCAACCAAATCCCGATGGGACATATGATCGAAGGCAAGAAGCGAAAAAGAGGCCTGTACGCGTTTTGACCAAAGATGCAAAATGGTGCCATCTAAGAATTAGCCCATCTGAGAATTAGCCGCTATATCGTGTTATCTCTCTGTGTGTATGAGTGCGTGTGTGTGTGGGTGTGTATGTGTAATCCGATGTAAAGTGTACATTTGGTGGCGCAGTGGTACGTAATCTCAATGAGCCCTTTGACGCACTGAAGGGAATTGTGATGGGACATTTTCAGATTTAGTGCGCCAATGGCGCAGGGCGCACTAGTAAATGAAACCCTGCTATAGAATTGATGAGAATAGATATTTGTCTGATGTTCTACTGATGTGGCTGAGAGTGTGAACCCATGCAATAGCCTCCGAATACCAACATCATCATAAACACCAAACATCATATTATTACAGACACGAGAAGCCAACCTGAATGACGGGCAGGGCGGGGATCTTGTAGTAGAGCATGGGGGCCACCAGACCGTAGCACTGAACCACCGCCTGCAGAGTCAGACTGGCTTCGTTCAGCCAGCCAGCCAGCTCCACCGCCACCATCATCTTCTCGCACAGAGCCAGCCTCTTCATCTGTGTATACACATGGAACGCATCATTATTATTTGTTATCTTTGTGAAGCAACTGATAGGTAAACAAATGTGCTGTCTGTGGGACTCCCTTAAACAAATCCACACTTGGTCAGTCATGACCAAAGGACACAGATCCACTAATACTGAGTTGGTGCTGTGCAACAGACAACCAGTTCTAAAAGGGGAATATGTCTCTGTTAAGTTGCATTATTCAAACAGTATCATGAAATGCAGAAAAGAGCAGTGGAAGAATATGTCGATTTGTACGAAGAAGCAAAGATGACGCTCTTTGAAAATTAACAAATCAGCAGCCATACAAAAATGTGACAAAGTGACATGCAGACACATTGCACAGAAAGGAACAGATGAGGATGTCCATGTAGAGAAAGTGAATAAGAGACAGACAGACAGACATACAAACATACAGACATACAGACAGACAGACAGACAGACAGACAGACAGACAGACAGACATTCAGACATACATAGACATACATACAGACATACATACAGACAGACAGACAGACAGACAGACAGACAGACAGATAGACAGACAGACATACAAACAGACACAGACAGACAGACATGAATGGATCAGGATTGTCAATGGAGACAGAGTGACTATGAAACAGGCAGGCAGACAGACAGACAGACAGACAGACAGACAGACAGACAGGCAGGCAGACAGACAGACAGGCAGACAGGCAGGCAGACAGACAGACAGACAGACAGGCAGGCAGGCAGACAGGCAGGCAGACAGACAGACAGACAGACAGACAGACAGACAGGCAGGCAGACAGACAGACAGACACACAGACACACAGACAGTGACAGTGACAGAGACCAAAGCACCCAGCCACACACCCAGATAAGAGACTGACCTGCCCGGGGTAGAGAGGGCCCTGGTCACACAGCACGTCACAGAAGAGGCCGTTCTGCCGGATGCTGATGTCCACGTTGATGAAGATGCTGGTCAGGAACTGGCGCAGGAGGACAGGGGACGACAGACACACGGCGCGCTTGTTCAGTCTGCACAACACACAGTCATGTTATTGCAACTAGCTGGTTCAGCCTGCACAAACACAGTCATGTTATAAGCATTCCCTGCAGCTTTTGTATAACAGATACACAGATTTGGAGAGCAGATCAAAAGCGTTCTGTCTTAGTTCAACTTCATTTGAAATCGTTAAGAGGTGATGTTAATATAACGGAAACTTTTGACTCTGGACATTTACAAGGTCAACAGTGGGAGGTTTTTACTGCAGAAGACAGGGTACAACATAATGACTAACCAAGAAAGGACCCACAGGGAAGTCAACAAACCGCAGAGAGCTTGGGGACAAGGGTGGGGGCACTGACGGGGGAAGAGAAGGAAAATGAACCGCAGACTGACTTGAGAAGAGTAAGCTTGAAGTCCCTCTTGGCCTCAGTGATGAAGGTGACGCCTTCAGGCGGTGGGGGCTCGGCCAGGAAATGATCCCACAGCACTTCACTCGCTTCCTTCGCTGTGGGGTAGTGCCCAACTTGGTACGAAATCTGTGTAGCGTGAAGACAGACAAAGCAAGATGATTATTCTCTGCCATTTTCAGCCAATAAATGAACCCAGCGCACTTCATACACATTCTTCGCTCTGTATAGGTACACTGAAATACTTGGAATGAAATCGATACAGTACATACAACCATATAACTGTATTGAGTGTGAAATGATCGCAGCACAAAAGAGAGTACACATACACACATAGTTATATGCATGCATGCAAACACACTCACACATCACACACACACATATACACATGCGCGCACACATACACACACACACACACACACACACACACACACATCACACATCACACACAACCAGCATGCATGCAAACACACACACATCACACACACACACACACATCACACACACAACCAGCATGCATGCAAACACACTCACACATCACACATCACACATCACACATCACACATAACACACACACAACCAGCATGCATGCAAACACACTCACACACACACATCACACACACATCACACATCACACATCACACACACACACAACCAGCATGCATGCAAACACACTCACACATCACACACACAAATCACACATCACACATCACACACACACATCACACATCACACATCACACACACATCACACATCACACACATCACACATACACACACATATCACACATCACACACACACACACAACCAGCATGCATGCAAACACACTCACACATCACACATACACATCACACACACACATCACACATCACACACACACACACACATCACACATCACACATCACACACACACACAACCAGCATGCATGCAAACACACTCACACATCACACACACACATCACACACACATCACACATCACACATCACACACTCACACATCACACACATCACACATCACACACAACCAGCATGCATGCAAACACACTCACACATCACACACACACACATACACACATGCGCGCACACATACACACACACACATGCATACATACACACACACCCCCCAACACACACACACACATACCTGGCTGAGGAATGCCCATGTCATGAGGACGGGAAGGGGATGGGAGGCCAGAATGGGCTTGCTTGTCTCCCCTATGCTGTCACCAATCATCTTCCCGTCAGCAGTGTAGGCAGCAACGGCAAAGACGTATCGCTCGTTGGGATTCAGTCCTGACACCTTCAGTTCACAGCCATGACTGGGAACCTACCAAATATTAATGAGAAAATCATAACAAATTCAGAATGACCAGGTTATACTAACATATAGTATCATGTAATATTAACATTAGAAGATATCACACTGAGTTAGGGTAAGTGGCAATATGTTTTAATACAAGTATTTATGTGTGTTATAAATAATATTATTGTCTTATTGAATATCCTTATAATTCTGATTGCAATGTGTGTTTCCTAATCGTTGGCAGGCAGGTCAGAAACGTCAAAGAAAATTTTAGATTTTAATGTATTTCTTACATCTGCTGTCCTGTTCTCCATTTTGCTGAACCTTCTCCTATTCTCTTCCATTCGTGATTCCTAATTTGTGAACAATCGCACCAGGTACCGTACTTTATTTCTTTATCCTTTTGTGTGTGAACTATTCATTTCTTTATCACTTTGTGTGTGAACTATTCATTTCTTTATCACTTTGTGTCTGAACTATTCATTTCTTTATCACTTTGTGTGTGAACTATTCATTTCTTTATCACTTTGTGTGTGAACTATTCATTTCTTTATCACTTTGTGTGTGAACTATTCATTTCTTTATCACTTTGTGTGTGAACTATTCATTTCTTTATCACTTTGTGTGTGAACTATTCATTTCTTTATCACTTTGTGTGTGAACTATTCATTTCTTTATCACTTTGTGTGTGAACTATTCATTTCTTTATCACTTTGTGTGTGAACTATTCATTTCTTTATCACTTTGTGTGTGAACTATTCATTTCTTTGTGTGTGAACTATTCATTTCTTTATCACTTTGTGTGTGAACTATTCATTTCTTTATCACTTTGTGTGTGAACTATTCATTTCTTTATCCTTTTGTGTCTGAACTATTCATTTCTTTATCACTTTGTGTGTGAACTATTCATTTCTTTATCACTTTGTGTGTGAACTATTCATTTCTTTATCACTTTGTGTCTGAACTATTCATTTCTTTATCACTTTGTGTGTGAACTAAGTGCTCGTACCTCATCTCCTGAGCCGGGCAAGTTGTAGTCGCTGATGCGCGCCTTAACGTTGCTTCCTGCGGCGTTGCGACCAAACAGTCGGTACCATGCCACCTGCAACACATTATTCATTTGTCAAACAATGTACGCTTACCATGCCACCTGTAACACGTCATTCATTTGTCAAACAATGTACGCTTCCCATGCCACCTGTAACACATTATTCATTTGTCAAACAATGTATGCTTCCCATGCCACCTGTAACACGTCATTCATTTGTCAAACAATGTAGGCTTCCCATGCCACCTGTAACACGTCATTCATTTGTCAAACAATGTACGCTTCCCATGCCACCTGTAACACATTATTCATTTGTCAAACAATGTAGGCTTCCCATGCCACCTGTAACACATTATTCATTTGTCAAACAATGTAGGCTTCCCATGCCACCTGTAACACATTATTCATTTGTCAAACAATGTAGGCTTCCCATGCCACCTGTAACACATTATTCATTTGTCAAACAATGTACGCTTCCCATGCCACCTGTAACACATTATTCATTTGTCAAACAATGTACGCTTCCCATGCCACCTGTAACACATTATTCATTTGTCAAACAATGTATGCTTCCCATGCCACCTGTAACACGTCATTCATTTGTCAAACAATGTACGCTTCCCATGCCACCTGTAACACATTATTCATTCATCATCAATGTAGGCTTCCCTGGAAAAACAACCTTGAAAACGTGTCCATCCAGACAACAGTTCCTCATCTCACAACAAAAGATGAACAGAGCGATGTGCAGAAGAAAGCCCTGACACTTGCCATGCTCGACGAAAGATACCCCCAAGAAGCATGGATGCGGGTCTTTACAGATGGGTCCGCCACAGACGCCGTCAAGAGAGGAGGAGCTGGTGTCTACATCCAACACCCCAGTGGAGAGTGGCAAGCAGAGGCTATACCAACTGGCCTCCACTGCACCAACTACAGAGCAGAGGTAGAAGCGCTTATCCACGCAGCCAATACCATCAGCAGCAAGGTCAATCCCGACACCCAAGTTGTCTTCCTGACTGATGCCTTGTCTGTGCTGCAAGCAGTCAACAACAACAAACTGCCTCAGCTTACAACGACACTTCATAACATCAAGTGTCTGAAGACTGTATTGCAGTGGGTCCCCTCACACTGCGGGATAGAGGGGAACGAACAAGCGGATAAAATGGCCAAACTGGGTGCGGAGGACGAACAAGAAGAAAACCCAGTGAGCGCCACAGAGATGAAAACCATCATAAAGTCTCTGCTTAAAACCCCTCCAACGCATGACAGCTACCACCAACTGTCAAGACCTGAACAGGTAGTCATTTTCCGCCTGAGAACAGGGCACAACAGAATGCAACAACACCTGCACAAAAAACTGCGAGCCGTGCCCTCCCCCATGTGTCCCTGTGGAGACGCAGAGCAGGATGCAGCCCACATCCTGCAGGACTGCAGAAATCTCCAGCCCCTGAGGAGAGAGATCTGGACCAGGTCGGTGCCCCTTCATGAGAAGCTGCATGGACCTGTGGAGGCTCTTGATAAGACCACCAGCTTCATTACCAGAGCTGGACTCGTTTAACATTGGCCAACGACAACAAGAATGTAGGCTTCCTTCACGTGGAGTTTCTTTGCGTCCAACTCACTGTCATTCAAATGAAAGAAATTGCAGAAAACAAGTTTCAACCATACGCTGAAGCATCATAATGCTGGTTGATTAACAGAATAGAGAATGCAGAATAGTGTAAGGAAAGTGATGAATGATGAAATTGATGAATGGTGAAATTGATGTCAGAACAAATTGTTCATTGTTGATCTAAATTAAATTGGTAGTGAAACGGGGATGAAACGTGAATACCGTCTCAGAGTCATCCCATAAACTTATCAGCAAGCCTAAGACTATGAGTGACACAACTGTCGAATGCTGAAGAAGAAGAAGATCCCATAAACTGGAACCATGTCCTTTTCGGCCTGGATTTGAACCTGGGACCCAAGGATCAGCGCCATCACAAGTCCAGTGCACTGTAAACCTGTGAAAGTATTCATCCTTATCTTTCCCATTTTACAAAGTACTTTTTTGGCTTACTGATTTGTCTATTTAGTGTAAGGTAAACTGAATGCCACTGCCACGCTCACCTTTTCCCCGGAGATAGGCATGAAAGGCGCCGGCCTGAAGACCATGGTGCGGTTGGTGCGACACAGCAGGATGGGCGGGGGAGGGACGTGGCATTCCAACGGCATGTGGTCACTGATCCCTGTGTTCTCAAAGTACGTCCTCTGCTCCTCTACCTGGGTCTTCTGGATGAAGCCCATTGCCTCCTGTGAAGGATAGAGTGCAGAGTGAGTTACTTTGCTCACAAAGGATGACATGCCACTATTAACAAATCCTGTACAATTTGGATTATTTTTCAATGTAATATAAATAGCAAAGAAGAAAGAAGAAGAAGAATGTTAAACAAATGAAATGTGTTCCACATGTTGTATGTATTTACAGCGCTTACTTCCCTTTGTGTATCAGAGCTGTTACTCCCACGGTTTGTATGTGTATGACCGTTTTCCCCTGCACATTAGGCAGCTTTCGGGGGGAGAATTTGTAAATCAGTTAAAGATCATGAGAGAGAACAAATCCCTGACAGCAAACTCACATTGAGGAGGTTACTCTGCTCCTCGGAGGGCGAGAGTTCTGTGCCCATCATGAGAGCGCGCTGCATGAAGAGCAGAGACTTGGACAGCAGGTTGCGGTCACACCCGTCCTTCAGCTCGTCAAAGCTCTCAATGTCACCGTCCATCAGATTCTTAGAGCTCTGAACATACACACAAATACATGTACAATTAATGTTGTAAAATGAGGCCTAAATCTTGAACTTCAATGACTTACTTGTACAGTGGTACAGTCGAACGTGTCCTGGCGACCAACTTTCGATAATGACCACCTCTGGATAACAACCACCTCTCGATAATGACAACCTCTTGATAACGACAACCTCTTGATAACAACAACCTCTTGATAACGACAACCTCTCGATAACGACAACCTCTTGATAACGACAACCTCTCAATAACAACCTATCAATAACAACAACCTCTTGATAGTGACAACCTCTCAATAACAACCTATCAATAACAACAACCTCTTGATAGTGACAACCTCTCAATAACAACCTATCAATAACAACAACCTCTTGATAGCAACAACCTCTCAATAACAACCTATCAATAACAACAACCTCTTGATAGTGACAACCTCTCAATAACAACCTATCAATAACAGCAACCTCTTGATAAGGACCACCTGCCCACACTGACCACCCCTAGGATCCCCGACAAGTTTCTTCCTTTATAATTCACCTTTCCAGAATGACCACCTATTTATAACAACCTTGTCAGTCCCTCAGGTAGTCATAATAGACAGGTGTGACTGTACCTGCAAGGACCAGCCCCGAAAGTCCTGACACTGCAGGTGACCTTTGTGACAGGTGTGACTGTACCTGCAAGGACCAGCCCCGAAAGTCCTGACACTGCAGGTGACCTTTGTGACAGGTGTGACTGTACCTGCAAGGACCAGCCCCGAAAGTCCTGACACTGCAGGTGACCTTTGTGACAGGTGTGACTGTACCTGCAAGGACCAGCCCCGAAAGTCCTGACACTGCAGGTAACCTTTGTGACAGGTATATTTTGGTCAAAACAATAGACATAGGGATAACAGAAGGTGACCTTTGTGACAGGTATATTTTGGTCAAAACAATAGACATAGGGATAACAGAAGGTGACCTTTACTGGGAGGTGTCTTCTCATCGGAGGGGCCTCACATGACAGGTACCCAGACCTGGGAACCCCTGTTTTGCACTTTGAGTATTCTCAAACAAACTTGGTGTATTTTCAAAAATATGAGCGTACTCCGCACAGCGTTTGCACATCCATGATTAAAACATGCCTCATGCGCGTCCGTCACACCGTTAATTAAGTTTACCTATACAATTTAAAACAAATGCTTTTTTCAATTTTTACTGACAAAAACTGTACCCTATTTGACGGACTGCAAGTTGCGACTTTAAAAAAAGAAAATCGCATTGCGGCTTATAAAAAGATGCGGCTAAAACGTTACCTAAACTTGAATAGCATTCACCTAATGGAAGTCGCCGCGGATTTTCATTTCCCTCAATTAGCGATTACCGGTGCTTTATTAGCTCTCTACTCAAGACTCGGCGATTTCTCTTTCATTCGCGAATCTTCGTTTGTCAACAAGTCGTCGTGACAAGCGTACAGAGAAACACCGGATGTATCAGGATCTTGCGCGCGCGAGATTTCGTTTTTTTGTGTCTCGCGATAGTTGGAGGAGCGAGAGCCGCCATGTTGTGTTTTCGTCTGCTCGAAATGTGCGCAAAAGTCGTAAATCATCCCAAAAAAGCTTATTCCAGGCGGGACTACATGTGTGTGTTGGTTACAAATTGTGTGTGTGTGTGATATTTTTCTTCAAACTTTTTCACTTTTCTTCTTTGTTTCACTTGTTTATTCTCGGAGCCGATTTCGCCAAATACCGTACTTTCGTTTGCCTGGTTGTTTTGATTGATTGACACGATCTGATTATATTTTTTTCGACAGCGGCTAATATAGTGACGTAATCATGTGCCAAAATACTGGATCGGCTTCAGGATGGGCTTGTGAAGAAAAGTAGTCTAGGAATTTTTCTCGTCGTATTTTTTTCCCACTGACCGTACTGAGCGTATTCTCGACAATCATGCGTACAAAATTACGGCGAAATCGTATGGGTTCCCAGGTCTGGGTACCACTGTACTTTCAATTTGATTTGCTTTGGCTTATTGCTGTCACATGTCACCATTTGGGTCTGTGGGTGCAGCACGTTTTGATAAACACGTCGTTAATTTGAGTTTTTTTAGTTTTTTTAAACACCACAGTTTCTTGCAGAAAATGTCATTCATACAAAACTTTGAATTCCATTCACAAATATACAAATACAAAAAATACAAAAATGTAATTCTTGATAATCCGGTGTGAAATTAAAAGTCTGCTACACTTACCTTCACAGTTGTTGACTTTCTGACATTTCGACCCTTCCCAGTTTCTGAAATAAAAACAAACATCTTTCAGTTTGGCTAAGTTCAGCCTATGCGTCACCATCACACATTCACGTTTTTCTGCGTTTACCGGCTACAACTCCCACATACATTCAAGTTTCTTACAAAATGACTTTCATCAAGTGTGTATGAATGTTTTCAACCATGCCATTAAGGCATCCATGTTTAATTTTAAAGGGCTATTACGCCTCCCCCCAAAATGTGACTTTTTCGTACACTCACCAGCAGGTGTAGCCAGGTTGGCCAACTTGAGCGTGACGCGATGATACATCAGGATCAGCTCAAGGTGAAGGTCTTTCACTGTGTTCCACACCGCCGTTGCCGAACCTTTCATGCTCGGTGGTACCAGATCGTCAGGGTTCACTGTCCCAGAATCCTCATTGCCCGGCTCCCCGCCCAGTGTGCCTTCGTGGGCCGACTCCTGTTGAAAAACCTCTGGATGCAGCTCCTGAAAATTAAAAGAAGCAGGGATTGTAAAAGCGCTTTTAGTGTTTTAGATTTCCTTCATTTCCACTTTGATGGCTTTTTTGTGTGTGTTTTTGTGTGTGTGTTTTTGTGGTGTGTTTTTTGCAGAGATGTGTTCGTTGAGGCAAAAGTGTGTATTTCAATCTGAATCATTTACATTCATTTGCCACCAAGCAAATTTTAACACAGCTACAATATTTACACACCTACAATACTTCATTTCATTAAAGCTGCTAATGTATATCAAGTTTATGTGTACAACAGATTTATGAGCAGAAAGACAACGCAAAGCATAACAAACATTCCACACATGGACAAGTGCATTTGAGTGTGTGTTTATTTGTGTGTGTGTGTGTGTGTGTGCATGCATGAGTGTGTGTGCATGCGTGCGCGCTTGCGTGTGTGCGTGCATGCGTGTGTGTGTGTGTGTGTGTGTGTGTGTGTGTGTGTGTATGTGTGTGTGTGTGTGTGTCCGTGCATCCGTGCATGCGTGTGTGTGTGTGCATGATTGCATTTGTGTGTCTGCATGTGACTTGCTATATATATGTTTGCTTGCATGTGCTTCTATACCTTCCTATTGAAGTAGAACATCTGTTTGTCTGTCTGTATCTGCCTATTGAAGTAGAACATCTGTTTGTCTGTCTGTATCTGCCTATTGAAGTAGAACATCTGTTTGTCTGTCTGTATCTGCTCTCACTTCATCTACTGCTCTTCACAGTCTTTCCATTAAACTATGATGTATGTTACTAAACGGATACACTCAGAAACATCAAATTTTGAAAACTGAGCGCATCTAGAGATGTCCTTTCTTCCAAGTGTAAAGAACATCTTTTCCGAAGCTGCAGGCAAAAAATCTTTCACGAAATATATTATACATACTACCAATACACTATTTGTGAGATTACCTTCCAAGTTTGGTGAAAAGCCATGTCAAACTCAACAAGCACTCTACTTATTAATTCTAGCATATAAAGTTATGACTATGATAATTCACCACTCCCTACGAACTAAAACATTACCTCAAGCACTTTTCTATGGATTTACATGTACCACAAAACTACCAAACTTGCTGATCATTTAATGACATCTACTCTAAAAGATGCATATTTAAGAAAATAATTGTGTGCACCGTGATATCTCATCGTACATCAACCTGTTCTTATTCTTGTTCTTCTGCATTCATGGGCTGTAACTCCCACGCACACTTGTGTTTTTGCACGAGTGGGTTTTTACATGAATGACCGTTTGTACCCCGCCATTTAGGTAGCCATACACCGTCTTCAGGGGAAACATGTTCAAATTTCACACCAGCCCCACAAATAAATTTCCTCCCGAATGAAATAAAAAAACCACTGTGATGTGCACTATAAAAAACAAAACAAGAACTCCAAAATCTGTGCTGTTATCCAACAAAACAAGAACTCCAAAATCTGTGCTGTTATCCAACAAAACAAGAACTCCAAAATCTGTGCTGTTATCCAACAAAACAAGAACTCCAAAATCTGTGCTGTTATCCAACAAAACAAAAGTAACCGAGCAAACCAATGACGATTTTTCCACTCAGGGAAACCCGTGCAGGGGAGATACCCCCTCATAGCAACATGACCAGGGAAATAGCAGGGGAGATACCCCCTCATAGCAACATGACCAGGGAAATAGCAGGGGAGATACCCCCTCATAGCAACATGACCAGGGAAATAGCAGGGGAGATACCCCCTCATAGCAACATGACCAGGGAAATAGCAGGGATAAATGTGGAGCAGGGGTGAGCATGGAACAAGGAAGTTAGTTGTTAAAAGGTGGGATATTAAGATTTCTTTGGAAAAAAAAACCACTCTATAATTTTGTTGGGAATGCAATCTCTCTCTCTCTCTCTCTCTCTCTCTCTCTCTCCACCCTCTCTCTCTCTCTCTCTCTCTCTCTCTCTCTCTCTCTCTCTCTCTCTCTCTCTCTCTCTCTCTCTCTCTCTCTCTCTCTCTCTCTCTCTCTCTCTCTCTCTCTCTCTCTCTCTCTCTCTCTCTCTCTCTCTCTCTTTTACATTGATTCATGCATATTTTTGTCCTGAAATATTATTGACAATGATAATATCAAGTAAAACTTTGCAGGGGGGGGGGGGGGGGATATAAATATTTACCAGGGATTTTGCTGGGTGTCTCCCTGTCTTAAGATAGACCAGCATTGATTCTAAGAGCTGGACAGAAAACTCATCTAGTCCGTTCTTGTCAGCAGAAACTGATTTCAAATCTCAGAAAACTTTGCCATCATTTTTGCAGAATTGCCCACTTTTTTCTAGTTGGGGTAAAAAACAGCTCACCTAAGTTTTTTAAAATTGCAATTTCAGCAAATTTTCCAAAGAAAAAATAATTAATTGAAACATCCCGCCTGCATACTGTACACTTTTTTGACATCTTTTTATATTTAGTCAAGTTTTGACTAAATATTTTAACATCGAGGGGGAATCGAAACGAGGGTCGTGGTGTATGTGCGTGTGTGTGTGCGTGTGTGTGTGTGTGTCTGTGTGTGTGTGTAGAGCGATTCAGACTAAACTACTGGACCGATCTTTATGAAATTTGACATGAGAGTTCCTGGGTATGAAATCCCCGAACGTTTTTTTCATTTTTTTGATAAATGTCTTTGATGACGTCATATCCGGCTTTTCGTGAAAGTTGAGGCGGCACTGTCACGCCCTCATTTTTCAACCAAATTGGTTGAAATTTTGGTCAAGTAATCTTCGACGAAGCCCGGACTTCGGTATTGCATTTCAGCTTGGTGGCTTAAAAATTAATTAATGACTTTGGTCATTAAAAATCTGAAAATTGTAAAAAAAAATAGAAATTTATAAAACGATCCAAATTTACGTTTATCTTATTCTCCATCATTTGCTGATTCCAAAAACATATAAATATGTTATATTCGGATTAAAAAAAAGCTCTGAAAATTAAATATATAAAAATTATTATCAAAATTAAATTGTCGAAATCAATTTAAAAACACTTTCATCTTATTCCTTGTCGGTTCCTGATTCCAAAAACATATAGATATGATATGTTTGGATTAAAAACACGCTCAGAAAGTTAAAACAAAGAGAGGTACAGAAAAGCGTGCTATCCTTCTTAGCGCAACTACTACCCCGCTCTTCTTGTCAATTTCACTGCCTTTGCCATGAGCGGTGGACTGACGATGCTACGAGTATACGGTCTTGCTGAAAAATGGCATTGCGTTCAGTTTCATTCTGTGAGTTCGACAGCTACTTGACTAAATATTGTATTTTCGCCTTACGCGACTTGTTTTTTCTGACATACCACTATTGTTGTGTAAATATGTGTGATAACTACTGGCATGGAAAGAGCAAGGGTCACACACTGCGGGACTAAAATCACTGGGAAATGTAAAAAAAAAACCAGCAACCAACAACTGCAAAACTGAAAGCACTGTGTAAATCACCTTGCACTGTGTGGCACTTACCCCTGATACAGATTCATTTTCTTCCACCAATTTCTGAAATATGAGCACAAAATCCATCGCAAACGTAAATTTTAATACTCTCAGCACCTACAGAGCTTTGAAAATACAGTGGAACCCCCCTGTTAAGACCTTGAAATGGGGGAGTCTTAAAATGGGGGAGTCTTAAAATGGGGGGAGTCTTAAAATGGGGGAGTCTTGAAATGGGGGAGTCTTAAAATGGGGAGTCTTAAAATGGGGGAGTCTTGAAATGGGGGGAGTCTTAAAATGGGGAGTCTTAAAATGGGGGGAGTCATGAAATGGGGGAGTCTTGAAATGGGGGAGTCTTAAAAGGGAGGGAGTCTTAAAATGGGGGAGTCTTAAAATGGGGGAGTCTTAAAATGGGGGAGTCTTAAAATGGGGGAGTCTTAAAATGGGGGAGTCTTAAAATGGGGGAGTCTTAAAATTGAGGTACATTTACTGAGGTTAGAAACAGAAAATCTGAAGTCAATCAAGGTCTCAAGGGAGGATTTTAAGTCCTAAATTGGGGGGGGGGGGGGGGTGACTTAGAAGAGGGGTTCCACTGTACTGCAGTGACATGATATGCATGGTACAAGCAAGGTTTCCGATGTGAAGATGTCACCAAAAGCAGCAATAAAATTAGTTTAATTTCTTGAAAGCCCATGGACACTGAAAAGTTGAGGATGAGTACAGCTTTACCAAGAAAGAAAAGGGAACTCTAAGGTGTACCGATGGCAAACATATGGGCAGTCTTACTGGTTTAAAGTAAATGAGTACATCACAGGGATGGGGGTGGGAGAATTTGTGGAAAATTGAGTACAGCATGCATAACAAAGCGGCCCGATGTTGCCAAAGTAATTCAGAGGCATAAGTCAAATAAGTCATGCATAACAAAAGTTGTCAATAGTCAAATGCATATTGTTATGTCTCCTGTCAAAATTGTCAATAAACACATGTCAAAGAACAAGTTACATGGACATATGTCAATCACTCTCTGAGTCATGACGTATGTGTTAACTGATAAAGCCTGCATAAATTGTACCAGCACACAACCCACCTTGATCCAGCTGACATCAGCGATAGACTTCCCGTCGTTCAGAGCCACAGCCGTGCGAGCGTAGTTCACGTTCTCCAGACCAAGGCGCAAGATTTCACGTGCCTGTGCCAGCTGTTGGCATGCGATCTGCCGGGAAGTGTGGGACAGGAGGCTGGTGTGACTGGCACCGACATCGGGCCCGCCCACTCCCACATCGGTCAAGGTCGTCTTGGATTCCTTCAGCCCCACCTTCGCATCTGAACAATGTGAGGAAGAGGGGGAAATTTAAAGAAAAGTTCGATCTAAACCTGTGCAGTCGGTGCTATCCATGTTTTGTCTACAAAAATGACCAAAATTGTTCACGCAGTTTAAAGAACAACAAGTCGCGTAAGGCGAAAATACAACATTTAGTCAAGCTGTCGAACTCACAGAATGAAACTGAACGCAATGCAATTTTTCAGCAAGACCGTATACTCGTAGCATCGTCAGTCCACCGCTCAAGGCAAAGGCAGTGAAATTGACAAGAAGAGCGGCGTAGTAGTTGTGCTGAGAAGGATAGCACGCTTTTCTGTACCTCTCTTCGTTTTAACTTTATGAGCGTGTTTTTAATCCAAACATATCATATCTATATGTTTTTGGAATCAGGAACCGACAAGGAATAAGATGAAAGTGTTTTTAAATTGATTTCAAAAATTTAATTTTGATCATAATTTTTATATTTTTAATTTTCAGAGCTTGTTTTTAATCCAAATATAACATATTTATATGTTTTTGGAATCAGAAAATGACGAGGAATAAGATGAACGTAAATTTGGATCGTTTTATAAAAAAAATTTTTTTTTACAATTTTCAGATTTTTAATGACCAAAGTCATTAATTAATTTTTAAGCCACCAAGCTGAAATGCAATACCGAAGTCCGGCCTTCGTCAGAGATTGCTTGGCCAAAATTTCAATCAATTTGATTGAAAAATGAGGGTGTGACAGTGCCGCCTCAACTTTTACAAAAAGCCGGATCAGACGTCATCAAAGGTATTTATCAAAAAAAAGAAAAAAACGTCCGGGGATATCATTCCCAGGAACTCTCATGTCAAATTTCATAAAGATCGGTCCAGTAGTTTGGTCTGAATCGCTCTACACACACACACGCACACACACACACACACACACACACGACCCTCGTCTCGATTCCCCCTCTATGTTAAAACATTTAGTCAAAACTTGACTAAATGTAAAAATGAAGATGGTTTAGTGCTGAGTGCGTTTTTCATTCAAAAAAGGAAATGGTGGTTTACAACTTGCTTTACAAGTTAGCGTGGTAAAAAGTTTGAGGTTACAATGACTGAAAAATGAAAACATGATTCAAATCTGAAACAAATTTTAAAAAAACAAAACCAGAAAGACAAAAAAACAAAAACAAAAATTTTTTTCTCACACATTCCCGGTTATTGTCTTTTTGTTAAAACTACTTTCAGAAACTGTTTGCACTTCTTTTTGCTTGTCATAAAATTACATTTCCTTTTAGTAATAATGTTTCACAAATCACTCTCACGGACTCCGTTTTGAAGTTTGTTTTCTGTATAAACTTCAAAAATGTCATATCGTTAGTATGAATGAAACCCACACTAAATACCAGTAAGTTGAATTTAGAACACAATCAAATATGGTCACACATAAAAATATCGAAAAACAAAAAGCACAATCAGTGCTATCACTGATACCGTAACGCCTGTTTAGATACCCTAGTTTGTCCCAGATGCATATTCAGCTACGAACAAGACAGGTATCCTGCTACAAAGGAGAGCAAATTCCTGTATACATGCAGCGCTATATACTTCACACACACATAAATATTAAATGCATGCACGCACGCATGCATGCACATACACACACACATGCACACACAATCACACACAGACATGAGTTACGCGCATGCATGCATGCAAGCACACACACAATTGCGCGTTACACACACACACACACACACACACATTTGTAGGCAGAACCTGACCTACCATAATCTATGCACCCTTTACTTCTACTCATCACTGACATAAAAACAAACAAAAATCCCCTTGCTACCTACTTCAAAGCACTCTCGGTTTTGCTGAAACTCTTTTAAATCACACCACGCTCACAAACGTACAAAAGAACATCAAGCTAGACCAACTGCACTGCACACGGGCATACCCCGGGGAGTTTGGGAAGGGCCTCGACTCATCTGCATATCTGTTTCAGTATACCGTGTTTCTTCACGTTCCATTTTGGAGTGAGGGCTTCTGCATTCTGTTTTTGTGTGGCACAACGACAACGTAAAACGGAATCCCAGAAATTGAAAACATACAACTTTTAACAGGCAGAAGATAACTTGAAAATGGCAATGGAAGGTGAAAAGAGTTCTAAAGTATCTTCACCAAATAATAATTTCACAACTTCAAATTCAATTTAAAAATAGGGTTTCCAACTTCAAAATAACTTTAAAGCAAACAAATTCACTGAAAATAAATGTAAGGAATCCAGATAACATCACCTTCTAGTAACTCAGCATAATGGGAGCCGTTTGTTTTCCTTAAGAGTTGGAGGAATTTTCTCATATTTGCTGTATCATTAAAACAGATTTATCAGTTTTTTAGACTTCATGAAATTGAACGCTAAACTTAAAACCAATCAATGGATTGACCAATTGGTCAATATATCAATCAATTAAACAATTAATCAAACTGCAACAGATGCATGCAAATTCATGTTAAAAAGTTTCAGCATGCATGTTATTACACATAAAGAGTTTTCTTTTTCTCCTCAAAAGCAATGTCAGTTGAAACAATCACGCATTCATCTTGAAAAGACTTAGATAAAACAGAAGAAAAACAGGAAGATAAGGACAAAGATATATACACACACGCAAATCAATGCATGCAAGCAAAACAAACTTACACACTATATTTGCATGCAACCAGAATTACAGAAATGAAATAAAATGTAACACAATATTATCAGCAAAAAAAACAATACAGTGTTCGCAACCATATATCTACTGCTGTCTGGTAATTGAATTTGCAGTCAACTTCATAATTCATGAGCCTTCACTTAAAATAAACACGTCCAAAACCACCAACACACAATCCCTGTACTGATGTACGTTAATGAGCTCCTCCTGCAGAACTCTCATTTGACAGTATTGTTCAGCAAATAGAATCAGCATATTCCAGAAATGTGAACACATCCTGCGAGCCTTCACCTCTCTCAAGGCATCCATGACTATCCCAGTATTCAGTTGTAACAAAAAAAGACAGTTTACAAAAGAGGTAAGGTACGGAATGGTAATGTAATCTATATATATACGACTAGTGTCTGTCTGTCTGTCTGTCTGTCTGTCTGTCTGTTCGCGATGCACGGCCAAAGTTCTCGGTGGATCTTTTTCAAATTTGGACACCGTATTCAGCTACACCCCGGACACAACCTCATCGATGAGATATTTCAACACGTGCTCTCAGCGCGCAGCGCTGTGCGCGGTGAACCGATTTTTTTGTTTTTGTTTGTTTTTTGTCGGGATCCACTACCAGTAACTCTTCCTTATCTTCTCCAGTGTTTTCAGTCGCGATTATCTCCCTTCCTCTGTGTGGCGTCAATCCATATTCCCGTTACTACGTTACTATTTTTAGAAGGTCACTGCACGTTACTATTTTTAGAAGGTCTCCAGTGTTTTGCGCCTTTATCTCCTTTCCTTCGTGCGCCGGCGAAGCCGGCGTACACCCGGCTCTCCGGGTCCCAGGCGCAGCCTGGTATTCGGCTCTACTTCTTCCCGGCAAAGCCGTTACCCGGCAAAGCGGGTAATCATCTAGTATCATATATCCCATGACCTCCCTTCTTTGTCTCTGTAAATGTACTCTAGGTATATTTCTTGAATTTCCATTGTTCTCTTGTTACATCTATGATGTAACTATTGCACACTTATAACACATAAAATAGAGGATAAATAAGGGTGCACGAAATACATCATAGCTGGCTCTACTTTCTGTCATCCTTGACATTCCAAAATGCACATGTACCTATAGACCAGATGTGCAAGGGGTATAACCACGCTTTTGAGAACTTACGCAAGAGTCGTTCAGTGTTATAGCTGAGTTTTAGTCTCGACTTGCCAAGACTATCATCGTAGCGTCATAGATTTCATGACGTCTGTCGTCCATCGCGTCATATTAAGGGGACGTAATCTGTTATGTTTCCTTCTATTCGCTGTTCTATTTCTCTCTTGTGATCAACATGACAAGCCGTATGTGTTTGAGTGTGTGTGCTCGTGCTCTCAACTAAAACAAAAGTCAAACTAGCAATCGTTAAAAACCCAGTCCGTCCGACCAGCACTGCTATGGTCAGACTATGCTCATGTGAAGTTACAGCATGCCCGGTACACACGCCCTTATCGGTACATCATCGACTACGAGTGTTCTCTGGACAAGCTGTTTAATGCTTTTTGCGAGTATTTCTAGCTCTTCTGCGGTGCAGTAGGCCCTATAGACGATGAAGGTGTCCAAGATCTCAGGAGATGCGTTTGTAACCACAAGGTATTCAGTCAAATCCGTGTAAGAGGCTTTCAACTGACGGGGACAACCAAGCCACCATTATGCACCGACTTGACATAGATCAACAGACGTGCCTTTAGAATAAGGTATGTGCAAAGGTGCCTCATCTGAACAGACAACTAAAGCTTGATGTTTCTGTCACACTTGGTCTTTTAGATCTTCATGGGATATACAGGTTACAACACTCGTGATTTTTTATATGGCTTGTATTTCAGTCAAGACCCAGCGGGAATAGCAAAGGGACTCACTCGCCTCCCTTGATATTCATCCGCTGGGTCTTGACTGAAATACAAGCCATATAAAAAACCACGAGTGTTGTAACCTCTAAATAGTCCATACAGGTTACCCTCATGGAAATTCAGGTTGCTTTCTCCCTGGGGAAAGTGAGCTGCCATAAAGCGCACTACCCAATTTCTTGTTCTTTTTCCTGCATGCATGACTGTGTTCATGTGTTCCAAGCCTTGACACGTTCGCTGTCAACAGGTGATCTTTATCGTGTGCATGCGTGCACATGAGGGTGTTCAGGCACCAGGGAGAGTCTGCACAAAGTTGACTCTGGGAAGTAAATCCCAAACTGAAAACTGCAGCAGGGGGGGGGGAGGGGGGGGGGGGGGGCAGTTTGTATAAAGAGACGATAACAGGGGATGCTCTGCTAAAGCAGTCCGCAAAACGCCAACAATTCTTTCAAACCACCCTAAACTGTGCCATCATTTTGACAGAATTGCTGAACTTACATGTTCACTCTGGGGGACTGCCTAAAACTTCTCCCCCAAACAAAAATCTTGTATGGGCATTAGATTGGTAGCACCCGTGATTAAAAAATACACCTGTCCATATTAAGCCAGTTTCCGGTAAACAGTCATACCAATGGTCAGGTGGTGCCAGATCGGCAAATGCGATAACCTCATTCTTTGTTTGGGTGAATAGTCTCCGTGGAAACTACATAAATCCTAGCAACATGTGTGAAAGAGGAAGAGTGTGTATAAAGAGACACTCACCATCCATGGATTCTAGCTGAGCAGAGCTCTCATAGACCATGGCGAGGCGCAGAACGACCTCTGCGGTCAGCGTGGGGTCAACACTGCTGATGCCTGTCCAGCCCAGCGCCTGGTGCACCGAGTCCAGCAGGTACATCCACTGAAACACACAGTCACCTGGTCAGTACACACAGTAGAAACTGAACTGAACTGAACTGAACTGACCAATATTGAAAACAAAAGAATTCAATCAATCAATCAATCAATCAATCAATATGAAGCTTATACAGCGCGTATTACGTGGGTACAGTTCTAAGCACTTGTCAAAGAGTTGTCAACACAGGACTAACAAAGAAACTAACATCTACAGACGGACACGAACCCTATCAAACACTAGCAAACCCTGATAAACATACAACAAACAACTGTTTAAACAACAATGTACACATCAATAGCTAGGTCCAAACAAAATAATATTAAACACAAAGAAAACACCTCTCACAGAGCACAGCACAAGAATGTCTTTTGGGGCACAACACATCACGTCGAACATGAAAGTCGCAGCCAGCTACGGGAAGAACTGAGTCTTCAACCTACTCTTGAACGCGTCAAGAGAGGGGCTCTGGCGAAGCTCAAGCGGCAGGGAATTCCAGACGGAGGGGCCCGCAGAGGGGAATGCACGCTGACCAGCAGATGCGAGTTTCGAGCGAGGGATGTGAAGGCGGAGTAGGTCCGCAGCAGAACGAAGGGGACGGTCGGAGGGCTGGGTGTACTTCAGTACTCACCAATACAGTGGTACCTCTGTATTATATTATATATGAAGTCTTATATCGCGCGCGTATCTCCAGACTCGGACTCAAGGCGCAGGGATCTATTTATGTATAACGACTTTGAAAATGTAACCGAAATTTGACGTTATATGGAGGGGTCGTAATATGGAGGATTGTTTTGTTATGTCCCGGTCCGTCAATGATCCGGAATGACATTGGCGTTTTGATTGATGCCGCCCACAAAGTAATGTTATTCTTTCCTTAAACGATTATGGTAACCTGTTTTCTATTCAATTAATTACCCACACAGTTTTCTTGCTTGTTTAATGAATCCCCGTAACTACTCGTGGATTAAGGTTTGAAATAAACAAACTGAGATCGAACGAAAGCATGTTGTCCCAAAACATGCACATCGATGTCGATACCAGCTACTAATCATAGTCATACGATACCCAGCAACGATTTGGTTGAAAACAAAGAAAAGTGTCCCAAACGCAAGGAACAAAACGAATAAGAACCGCGGCATGTGTTGAAACTGATGTAAAATTGAAGCCAAAAGCGTCAGTTTTCACGATGAAACTTGACTCACTCATTCAAGGGACAACTGCACTACGGACTGTCCACAGAGTTGAGTAATTTAGGACACTCCACTACTCACCTTCAAACTTCACTTACGGGATTCTGAGGAGAATCTATTGATTCAAACGAACGCGTAGGTGTATATCGCGTCATTTGGTCACGGATCGGGGAAAACCAAGAACAGTTCCAGATTTCCTAACCCATGTTCGTCGGCCGCCATTGTTAGCTAGACCGAAAATCTTTACACGTGCTTTGCATACGTACATCGCAAAATTTCATGACGTCACCACAACTTTCGGTTTTGGTTCGATGTTCGGATTACTTTCATAACGTTTCTGTAACTTTGCGTGTTTAAAAGGTAGGAGTTCCTGCACAGTACTTTGCAAAATGAAGCAGACATCTGGCGAATGACCTTTATTTATTCAAAATAAAGTAATGACCTGAAATAGAAACGAAAAACCATTAGCGTGCCGAAGTGATCTTGTACACGGACAGGATTTCAGCACGTGTTTGAGTCCGCATCGCTTACTCACTCGACTGGAGATATAAGTTAGAGTAAACCAAACCCGTGATAATTTTGGGAAAAGTCGTTATAAGTCCACGTATGAACGGTCGTATTAGAGAGGGGGACGTAATATGGAGGTGAGAAATACTAAGACAAAGAAGGAGAAAAAATCCGTCAGAGAAAAGTCGGTCGTAATATTGAGGGACCCGTAAAAGAGAGGGGTCGTAATGGGAGGTACCACTGTAAAGAGAGGTACCACTGTAAAGGGAGGTACCACTGTAAAGGGAGGTACCACTGTAAAGGGAGGTACCACTGTAAAGGGAGGTACCACTGTAAAGGGAGGTACCACTGTATTGAAAAACAAAAGAATTCTGTACTCCCCAATATTAAAAATTCTATACTCTGAACTGTGAACTCAACTGAACTCAACTGAACTCAAGTGAACTGTAGAGCACGAAAGTCCCTTGTTCATTTTAATGCTGTTATTCTCTCAGGTGCCAGGTGCCACATAACTCTCATTTACTCTTGTTGCACATATTGTATGCATTTAGAGCTCCTACATCCCTTTGTTTCTCTGTGCCTTTAAGTCTGTAAGTAATTGCCTGCAACACACCTTGTGAGGATTGTCCATTTTCTGCAGGTAGCGAGGATTGTCGATGGAGCCAGTCTGGAACTTCTGGAAGACGGACTTGCACTTTGACCACAGGAACAGGGCGGCATCAATCACCATGTCCACCTCGATCTTTTCACACTAAAAATCACAATATTTAAACAATTTAATGTACTAGCAATCCGGCCCGGCTTCGCCCGGGTGTAAGCAAAGCCCTCAAAGAAAAACTCCATGGGTGAAACTGATCAGAATTGAAAATAAGGAAAATGAGGCCGGGGTCCAGGGGCCGCCCAAGCCCTGGTGGGGTGCAGGGCAGGGGCGGATCAGTTCATTTTATGGGTGGGGTTTCCCAAAAGTATATTGTGAAGATATGGGTGTGAAGGCGCAAAGCGCTGAGCCGACGGCGCAAAGCGCCTAGCTTGCTAGGGGGGTCCGGGGGCATGCCCCCCCGGAAAATTTTGAAAAAAAGGATGCAAAATGGTGCAATCTGGTGCATTCTGAGGATGATCATTACCAGTTTCAGGCAGCAGA
>NC_090248.1:66141399-66148899 GCF_037325665.1 Littorina saxatilis | reverse complement strand
TGAAAAACGGAAAGAAATCCTGCTTTTTAACTGTGATTTTGCTGGGTAGGTGCAGCTGATACGCAATAAATCTAAAACTACATGGCGCAGCCTCGCCAAAATTCACAGAACCACAACAAGACCCTCATCTGTATTCGTTCCAGTACTTAGAGTAAACAGAACCTGAAAAAGGATGTTATAACCGTTTTCTGTTAAAATTGTTTAATCGCTCGTAATGCCTCAGTGACAAATGTGACAAATGTGACAAATGTGCCTGCGCGCGTATAGTATGTTGGTTATGTTTGGTCATAGTATGTTTGTTTATGTTTGGTCGTTATCTTGCCTGTGCGTGTATTGTATGGTCGCTTTCTTTGCCTGTGCATGTATAGTTTGTTGGTTATGTTTGGTCGGTTTCTTTGCCTGTGCGTGTATAGTATGCTTGGTCGATGTATGTATTGTAAAGCGCTAAGAGTAGACATTTTTCTAGAATAGCGCTATAAAAGTTTGCATTATTATTATTATTATTATTATATATGCAGCTTTGCACTCATAACAACGGGCACAGTGGCGTGGTGGTAAGATGTCGGCCTCCTAATCGGGAGGTCGTGAGTTCGAATCCCGGTCGCCGCCGCCTGGTGGGTTAAGAGTGGAGATTTTTCCGATCTCCCAGATCAACTTATGTGCAGACCTGCTAGTGACTTAACCCCCTTCGTGTGTACATGCAAGCACAAGACCAAGTGCGCACGGAAAAGATCCTGTAATCCATGTCCGAGTTCGGTGGGTTATGGAAACACAAAAATACCCAGCATGCCTACTCAACGAAAGCGGAGTGAAGCTGACTATGCTCTCAGAGTACAGTGTGGGAAACCCAAATGGGCAAACGAGCTCACACGTAACCAGACATTCTGGAACGCTGAAGAAAGAAGCACTCATAACAACGGATTGCCACTACTTCCCTTAAGACTGCCATGCTCGTATTACCTGTAGATCTAGCAGCATCGGAGGACTGTGCCATGCTCGTCTTACCTGTAGATCTAGCAGCATCGGAGGACTGTGCCATGCACGTCTTACCTGTAGATCTAGCAGCATCGGAGGACTGTGCCATGCACGTCTTACCTGTAGATCTAGCAGCATCGGAGGACTGTGCCATGCACGTCTTACCTGTAGATCTGGCAGCATCGGAGGACTGTGCCATGCACGTCTTACCTGTAGATCTAGCAGCATCGGAGGACTGTGTCATGCTCGTCTTACCTGTAGATCTAGCAGCATTGGAGGACTGTGCCATGCTCGTCTTACCTGTAGATCTAGCAGCATCGGAGGACTGTGCCATGCTCGTCTTACCTGTAGATCTAGCAGCATCGGAGGACTGTGCCATGCACGTCTTACCTGTAGATCTAGCAGCATCGGAGGACTGTGCCATGCACGTCTTACCTGTAGATCTAGCAGCATCGGAGGACTGTGTCATGCTCGTCTTACCTGTAGATCTAGCAGCATCGGAGGACTGTGCCATGCTCGTCTTACCTGTAGATCTAGCAGCATCGGAGGACTGTGCCATGCACGTCTTACCTGTAGATCTAGCAGCATCGGAGGACTGTGCCATGCACGTCTTACCTGTAGATCTAGCAGCATCGGAGGACTGTGCCATGCACGTCTTACCTGTAGATCTAGCAGCATCGGAGGACTGTGCCATGCACGTCTTACCTGTAGATCTAGCAGCATCGGAGGACTGTGCCATGCACGTCTTACCTGTAGATCTAGCAGCATCGGAGGAATGCGCCGTGTGGGTGTTGGCCTGCTCAGTGTTCTCATCATGCTCCCCCTCGTGCATGCTGGCGGCGGCGTTGGCAGGCCGCTTGCTGTGGCGCCGACTGTTGTTGAGACGTCCCATTGCCTGCAGCAGCTCCAGGGCTTTCTCCTCCCACACCCGCTTCTCGTGTATCGTGCGCGTGCGTGCACACTGGGGTGTTTCGCCACCGAGGAAAGTCTGCACAAAGTTGACTGAGAAATAAATCCCTTGCAGAATGTGGGGGGGGGGGGGGGGGGGGGGGGGGTCGAACCCACACTGATAGGGACAACTGGTTTTGAAGCTTGCGTCGCTACCGACTGAGCTATTTCCCCGCCAAGATTCAGTCTGAACATGCTTTCAGAATTCTTCTTCGTAAGAAATCACTCACATACTCTTTGTTTGCAGACCTGTGACTGGCCATGATCTACTGACAGACCACTGGTTCTAAACACCACCTGATAGACAGTAAGATGTGGGTGGGGGGGGGGAGAGTAATACCTTGATGTATGCCAGCACAGGATCCACCAGTGCGTCAAAGACGTCCCAGTGCTCATAGTTGTAAGCCAGCTTCACAACGCGGATTGCACAGTCTAGAGGTACACCATCCTCACCTGCAACAATCAAACAGTCACAAAACTAGATGCATGAAAAAGGCACCTTTATTGACTCGATTCACTGATAGATAGACACTTCAAATCCCGTATCTAGTGTCAATATTGCTATCCACTGAGTCAGTATGGATCCAGTACCCTTTCATTTCTTGATCATGCACAAAGTCTTTACCATACATTTCGTGTGACCTCTGTGGTGTTGGAATTGCCTCCAATGACTCGATTCATAAGATTTTTGTGAACACAGGCTTGAAAAGGGAGAAAAAAGTTGTGATCAGCTATCAACATTCGGTTGTACCTGCTGGTTATTGTCGCCTTACAATTATATTCCATGGATAAGGAGACAACACTGTCTTTATCTGCTTCAGCCCCACAGTTCCACTAAGCCTGCTTGCAAGTTTGGCTTTCGTCATTTTTTAAAGTTTTTTTTAATTTAAAGCTGTACAGTGTGTAACAAAATGCCCAAAGCAGAAGAATTACCTTTGCTGGCAAACAGGATTGAGATTTTTGAGCTAATTTCTTAGCCCTACAAAAACTGCTATGGGTACGCAAATGTTCCAAAGAGCATATAAGGAGACAGCGACTGCCAGACCCCATCACAAACACAACTCTACAATTCACAGGTGTGGAGCTGGCGATGTATAAGAAACATTGAGCTATAAATAGCTCGCGCTCTTTGCCGGCAGACAACTGCAGAGTCTACTGCATCACCCTTCAGAATACAGAATACAGAATACAGTCATCATAAATTCCCAACCTTGATGCAGTAGTCTCAAGTGGATCCCCTTAATTCAAGACTTTCTCCTTTTTAAGACCCTCCTTTCTCAGATATACTCTTCATAACCTCTGTAAATATATCTCCAGAGGCTCGTGAGTCCCTTGATATTCATCCGCTGGGTCTTGACTGAAATACAAGCCATATAAAAAAACACTCGTGCTGTAACCTATATATATATATCTACCACTACTAGTGGACACAAACACATCTGTGACAGATAATGTATATTGTTTCAGTCCTGACACATACAACTCAAGTTTCGTTAAGATCACCCTTGTCAATAAAGTGAAGTGTATGTTGCATACCTCTGGTGGCCATGTCAATCAGAGAGTGATGTTCCGCAACAGCAGACAGGGGAGGCGAGCCAAGCTGCATCTGGGTCTTGGTTGCAGTTGCACGATTACCTCCCCCTCCTGCACGTACAAAATCATGCAAGTCATGATGAGGTTTGGTTCCCCCAGAACAACTATGACATCAAAACTTCTTATGCAAACAGTTGACTATTCCCTAAACACAGTTGACTATTCCCTAAACACAGTTGACTATTCACTAAACACAGTTGACTATTCCCTCTAGAAGGGTGCCACAAAAGAATAAGAACAACTCTATGGTATAACTATAAGATGCTTTTTCATGTGTTGTGGCAAATCTTTTAACCCCCTTGCATTCGTATTGTTGAAAAGAATTACTCAATAGCAAAAGAAACTCTTCGTGTGTTGTAGCAAATGTTTTAAACCACCTCAAGACAAAACAGTTATAACCTTGTTCATCCTTGTTCAATCTTATTATCATGGTTGAAATCTCTTCTTTTCAGACACAAAACACAACAAAAATGCCCCAGGGCTGATCGAAGGCAATATCATTAAATATTCCGACACACAACACAAAATACAATCTACAATGGAACCCCACTTTTAAGACCTCCACAATTGGAGAAACTCAGGTTTTAAAAAGGAGCGAGTCTTAAATTTGGGGGTCTTGATCAAAAAGGGGGCTCTACTGTACTCCACAAAATAGGGGTCTAATTTTACACTGGTTATGAACAAAAAGTCTAAGAAAACAAGGTCTTAAAAAAGAGGAAGTCTTTAAATTCTTTTAATATAAATGTCCATTATTATTATTATTATTATTATTATTAATTGGGGGTCTTAAAAGGGGGGTTCCACAGTACTACACACACTATCACATGACCCCATACCTGTCCTTAAGAGGCTAACAAGAAAGGCAAAGCCCATACGACTCACATGCTTGACCTTGACCTTTACATGACCTTGACCTTCAGGGTCAAGGTCAAATAACTAAACCTAGCAATGACATCATACACTAAGAACTGCTTTACACATTTTTCCTACCAAAATACATGTGACCTTGACCCAAGGTCAAGGTCATCCAAGGTCATGCAACACAAAGCTGTTAATTCAAGACATAGGAAGTACAATGGTGCTTATTGGCTCTTTCTACCATGAGATATGGTCACTTTTAGTGGTTCACTACCTTATTTTGGTCACATTTCATAAGGGTCAAAGTGACCTTGACCTTGATCATATGTGACCAAATGTGTCTCATGATGAAAGCATAACATGTGCCCCACATAATTTTTAAGTTTGAAACAGTTATCTTCCATAGTTCAGGGTCAAGGTCACTTCAAAATATGTATACAATCCAACTTTAAAGGACCCTTGCGACCTTGACCTTGAAGCAAGGTCAACCAAACTGGTGTCCAAAGATAGGGCTTATATTGCCCTGTATAGCATACATAGCTAAGGTTGCCATTCTCGATAACTTCAGAAAAAAATGCGAAAATGTGAAAAATGGTTGTTTTTAAGACAACAATTACGGCCCCTGTGACCTTGAACTTGAAGTGAGGTCAAGTTGCCGCACATGTTTTTTGAGATCTTGTAACCATACACCATCAGGCCACATCAGGTGTTGATAGACTTAATAGTGTCCAAGAAATATCCAACGTTAAAGTTTTCCGGACGGACGCCGGGACGGACGGACGGACGGACGGACGGACGACTCGGGTGAGTACATAGACTCACTTTTGCTTCGCATGTGAGTCAAAAATGTATGCCTGTAGGACATTGATATCCCTGGTCTTGTCTTGACTACACACACACAAACACACGTGCACACACAAAACCTCACTCTTACCAGCCAGAATTTCCTGGGCGGCCATGAAGAGCTCAGCATAGACGTCCAGAATCTCAGGCTCGTTATCCAGGGTGGGTGGGGAGGTCAGCAGAATGCGACGGTTGCTGTCGTTCAGGGATTCCAGAATGGCCAGGAACTGAGCAGACCCTCCTTCAAACATGTCTGCCAGCATCTTCTCTGTAGGGGTTCGAGGCCAAGGCATCTGGAATACAATGTGAATTTTCAGTTAATAAGAGGTAATGTATAGTTTTACGCAGTGAATGAATTAGGGTGCAGGGGCTGCGTGGGGTGGAGAGGGCAGCTATAGATTTTTGGAGATGCTCTGCTATGCTAATTAAGTATTTTTGTCCCCAATTCTAGTGACTATTTGGGACATGAGGTGTTAATAAGCTGAGAATTTTGGGTGAAAAATAAAAGACCAGCCCCCCCCCCCCCCATCACCCCCCCCCCCCCCCCACCCCTCATCTTAAGACCTTGCTTCTTTAAACTTTCTGTTCATATTCTCAGTAAATGTAACTCTTAATTAAGACCTGATTTTCTCAGATTTATTAGGTCTGTAACAAAATGTATTTGCATTGCCTATATTTACTTCTTTCTGTCCCTTTACAGTCTTACTAGCTATCATGTAAACTAATATAACGTCAAATATAAAGTTTATGACATGCACAAAAATCAGGTTGAAGAAGACAAAATGTTTCTTATTTTTGCAAACAAAGGCATTAATCCTGTAATGTTATGTTATTTCAAATACATATCCTGCATCTCCAGTTTGTACATATGTCTAAACATCTGAGATAAAAACAGTAAAAAGGGGAAATGAGGAAGTCATCGTAAAAACACAAACTTGAATAATCTGGGTGGAACAACCACCTTCAATAAACAAGTGTATTTTTCAACAACAACACCCCCCACCACCCCACCCCCCCCCCCCCCCCCCCTCAATTCATCCTTCACTGTCACGCCTCCCCATAAGATAAACAAACAAACAAATAAACACATTCCAAAACCTGAAAGTAGCATTACAATAGAAACAAAATCTCTCTGCCCGGAAAAAAACCCAACAACAACATGCAGAATGGTAACATAGTCACTTAATTCATAATGAAACAAAGTAGGTGCAGGACCCATATACTCCAGCTAACTCCCTTTTAAAGTATAGATTTATAAAAGTTAAAAGAAACTGATGAGACTTAATGCCAGCTGTAACTTTCAAAACAAATCCACCCCCCTCCCCCCCCCCCCCCCCCCCCCTTTCCTTTTTCAAGAAATGATGAGACAGCTAGCCTTCACATTTTCAGTTATTTTTGCAAAGATTTTACATGCAGTGAAGCCAATTTGCCTGTGTGACTAATAAGCAAATTTCCAATCGGTCTTGAAATGACGTTAAAAAGCTTTTATCTTTTCTTCTGATATATTCAAACATGCTCAGAATAGTTCTAAACAACACTGGAGTATTCTGGTTCTCAACCAAACGTCGAACAGAAACATTTATCACCCAAAATGCAGATTCTAAAACACATTTCCTTTACATTCCCAATTTCCCCCAGGACAAATTGTAAACTTTCCTCCCATGTAGGAATTTCTGGCTGAAAAAAAGAAGATAAACATGATTTTGTTTTTTCTAATCTGGTGAAAACTTTTCCCTCAATCTGTACGACTCACATATGAAAAAAACATGCATATACTGAAACACATTTAATTACTATGCTGAATCCACATGGTATATGATCTCAAAAAGCGTATTAGTAAGAAACAGACAGAATACAAGTAATAAGTGATACACTGATAATGACTTCATACAATGTCAATGAAAAGTAAACTCAATCACAACACTTTATCATATGTAAATAGAGCCATGAATAATGACTCTTTAAACAATATCAAAATGCTTGGAAAACATTAGAAAAATGTGCATGTTCTACTTTTCACCCTCAACCTTTTTGTCCTCAGTTAACCAGCTTCTGTCAGAATTGAAGAAATTCAAAGTCCCATCACACATGCTATGATTCAGACTCAGAGTATGAAACTTAATTACAAATATAGTTTTCATTTAATTTAGTTCAATTACATGTGTATACATAACGAGAGTAAAATTACAACAGAGCACTTGGTTATGGATTGTCAGTTTGAAACATTGCAGGGAAAAGAAAAAAAAATGTCTGCCCATCAACATGCATTTTACAAAAGCGTAA
>NC_090248.1:66068899-66136399 GCF_037325665.1 Littorina saxatilis | reverse complement strand
AAACATACAATTAAAACGCATGAAAATCTTGTCTTTGGACTTCCCAGACAAAGCGAAAAACACATGCTGTTGAATAGAGAGAGAGAGAGAGAGAGAGAGAGAGAGAGAGAGAGAGAGAGAGAGAGAGAGAGAGAGAGAGAGAGAGAGAAATATAGAGAAAGAGAGAGAGAACAAGAACAAATCTCTAATTGTCTAAGGCCACAGCCCCTTACAATAGTGGTTAAAATAACAGCAATACAGTGGAGTCCAGCTATAACGAACCTGGGTAAAACGAAATCCCGCTTTTAAAGAACTGCCATTGATTTCCCGGCAGACAGCCTTCTATTTCTTACTTGTTACTTTCGGGCTACAACGAACCTTTTGATCTCATTTGCATAACGAACCCCTCTTATAACAAACACGTTTTCATTCCCCCAGAGCAGTTTTGTCTCTAAAAGTCACAAGGCTACAACGAACTGTGCAAGGTCTCGGCCAACCAAGACTATGGCATACTCTAGCAAAGCCGCGGAATGGTACCGTAAACCAAGAATAGTGACGTAATTACGTCACGGTCGAAAGTCTTTGACGTCAATCCCTCCCTGTAGTCTTTTTCTCTCGCGCGGTGTGTGTGTGTGTTCATTTTGTGCACATGTGTTAGTGTTACTGTTTGTGTGTGTGTGTGTGTGTGTGTGTGTTTGTGTGTGTGTATGTGTGCGTGCATGAGTCTGTATTCGTGTGTGTGTGTGTGGTGTGTGTGTGTGTTTGTGTGTGTGTAAGAAAGAAAGAGAGAGGGAGAGAGAGAGAGAGAGAGAGTGTGTATGTGTGTGTGTGTGTGTGTGTGTGTGAATGTCTGAAGAGTACTCGGGTCCAGCGCGAGCGTTTTTTTTTATAGACACTGACCTTCTTCCCAGGGGTCAATGACCCAGTTTTAGCTATGAGGTGGTTCCCCTGTCATATGAGAGAGGAAACACTTCCTGCACAGGGGTCAGTGACAGTTTAATCTATGGGGCGGTCTCTTTGATGTCTCAGCTGAAACATGCATTATCACAAGTTGTTTGACTGGTACTCAGGCGGTCTCTTTGATTTTTTTCTATTTTGATACATTCCAGGAAAAAAAGTCCCGCCTTATGACCCGGAAAATACCATACATGCTTTTACACGACTTTTTAAATTTTACTTCTAAAATTACAGTAAAGTGAACATTTGAACTATGCCTCTCTATGGATTATATTATGAAGCATGCAGAGATTGTACTCTCCAAGGAAAGATCGATGGGATGATCATTTGAAGGTGAGTGGGAAAACTTGTCTTGAGGCCATTTAGGGTTGAAAACTCTACAGCGAATTACTGATATAAGGAACTAAAATGTATCTCCCTTGAGATTCGTTGTACCCGGACTCCACTGTAGTATCTGCACAGTTATAAATTATAGTCACGCATAAAATTCAACAAATACATTAAGACCCTGATGACATGTCACTGAACCTGATTTATAAGGGTTCGTCTCTTCTGTAACATGAAGAACACAAATCTGCTGAAGCTGTTCATCACATTATCCTCATTACTGCCACAGAAATACACAAGTTGTTGTTGCAGCGTCTTAGAGTTCGAGATTTTCAAATACTTTGCTCGAAGGTCTTGATAAAAAGGACATAAAAATACAACATGGTGTGCATCTTCTTTATCAGCTGTACAACATTGTGTATGGTGAATTGGGAGAGAGAGAGAGAGAGAGAGAGAGAGAGAGAGAGAGAGAGAGAGAGAGAGAGAGAGAGAGAGAGAGAGACAGACAGACAGAGACAGACTGACTGACTGACTGACTGACAGAGACAGACTGACTGACAGACAGGGACACAGAGCAGAGCACACTGGCACAAACACACAAAAGCAAACATAGGAAATACATGTACTGTACAAGACAAAAAACCAACAGAGACAGAAATAAGACTACCTATCAGAAACATGACAAAAGCATTTACATAAATAAGATCAATGCTCCGACGTCATAGTCCTTACCTCAGCATGGGGGCCAGCCTTGCAGTCGTAGTAGCACTGACAGACAGCGGTGTAGAGAGTGGCGCGCCATGGCAGGTACTTGACCGCCATCAGTGGTACCGACGTTTCCATGCAGGTGGACGCCCACAACAGGTACTCCAGCACCTACATTACACAGATTAGTGGTTTTTATTCAGACCTGGGAACCCTTGTTTTGCACTTGGATTATTCTCAAACAAACTTGGTGTAATTTCAGAAAAATGAGCGTACTCCACACAGCATTTTCTTCAAACATGCTTCACACGCATCCGTCACCCTGTTAATTAAGTTTACTAATACATTTAAAACAAATGCTTCTTTCAATGTTTACTGACAAAAACTGTTATCATGTTTCAAAATAATGGATCAGCTTTGGGATGCGCTCGTGAAGACAAGACAGTAGTGCAGGAATTTTTTCTCGTATTTTTTTTTTTAATGACCATACTGATCGTATTCTAGACAATCATGCTTACAAAATACGTCAAAATCGTATGGGTTCCCAGGTCTGCTTATTGATTATTTTCAGTTTATTTATTCATTTTTATCTTCTTCTTTTCTTTTTTTTTATGTGTGTGATGGAGACAATCATTGTCGACACTTTGTGAACTTTGCGTTCTTATCTCAGGCTGGTAGTAGAGGAAACAGGCATGGGAATTCCAAAACAGAAAATATTCTGAAAATAGGCCGAGGTCCAGGGGCCGCCTAGACCCCGGCGGGGTATATGGGCAGAGCCCCGTTGGGGGGACCAGGGGGTCAAAGCCCCCCGGACGGAAAACAAATTTTAGCATTTTAGACCAATATTTTGATAGTTCTTGTGTAAGCAAATAATGGATAGAGAGACGATAGTATACATATGATTTAATTTACCTTTTTTTTGCCGCGGACAATTTTTTATTTTCACTGAAACGTAATTTCCTTTCCGCGGAATCCCATGCCTGAGGAAAAGTCAGATAGAGGGTAGGTGCATAAGAGACTTTTGGCACAGATCTATATCAGTACACTATATCAGTACAGTGGCACAGATCTATATCAGTACAGTGGCACAGATCTATATCAGTACAGTGGCACAGATCTATATCAGTACAGTGGCACCCACCCTTTTAAGACCTTCACAAATCTGAGAAAATGAGGTCCCAAAAAGGAAGGAGTCCTAAAAAGGGGCTACATTTACACAGCTAATCAACACAAATCTGAAAAAGCAAGGTCTTAAAATGCAGGAAGTCTTAAATTGGGGGGTCTTAAAAGGGGGGTCCCACTGTAATCACATGTATGCCAGTGTTAAGCCTCAGTGCTCACGAGAGTTGCATGAGCGCACGGTACGTACCCTGTGTGTGAGAGGGATGGACAAGACACAAAGCTTTATGGATTTTTAGCTTTTTCATCTGTATCGGAGTGAAGGCAGCATCCGTTTTAAATCTGATGAATTATGAACTCTTTTGTTGATTTTGCCACCTAACAAAATGAATGAAAGTACATACACTCTCTCCAAGACTGTAAAAAGAGAAAAGAAGCAGTAACAAAACCTACCCTTGAAGAGTGCCCCATGGACATGAGGTGCCTGGCTATGCTGTAGACGTGAACTGAGCCTGCGAGAAGAACACACCAGTGGTGAATGGCAACACTAAACATGATCAAGCAGATTTTTTTTTTTTAATCTATTATTAAACATTGAATGTCCCATACTTGAACAAAAGCAAAAACAGTGTTCCGTGATGCCAATATTTAGTTGTGTTTTATTTGGATAAAAAAACACACACAAAAAACACAACTCTTTCACCACAAAGAGAGAGGTTTAAATCGTATACATATTTTTGCCAAACATAAATCAGCCAGGGAGAAGGGGATAGGGGGCTATGGAGGGGTGGGTGTGATGGTTGCCAGGTTGGGTAGTTTGTGTACATAACAATCCAAACCAAAAGTGTCTTACCATTGACAATCAGCCAGCACAGAGACTCCCTCGGCAGAACCACCTGCATCACCAGTCGCAGAAATCCCAGGATATGCACGCAACGCTCCACCGACTGCTTGTTCTGCAGCTTGGGGTCGCTGAGGCATACCACCTGGTACATGCTGATGCTTTTGCCCATCAGCGCTTGAAACTGAAAACAAAGGACAATGATTAAACAAGATTCTGTGCTTCTTTGATTGGAAATACAGTGGAACCCCCTCTTAAGACTCCCTCCAGATTTTCTCAGATTTTTGGAGGTCTTAAAAGTGGGGTTCCAATGTATTGTGAACAATAACTAACAGCAGACTCTGCACAGTTGTTCGCCTTTGAAGGTGGATTGTAGAGTTCTGTTTGTGATGGGGTCTGGCGGCTTTTGTCTCTCTGTATGTTCATGGATTCCTTTGCGAATGCATTAGAATTTTTATAGGGCTTAGAAATAAGCTCTAAAATTCTCAATCCTGTTTGATTGGACTTCGCCTCCAAAGGTGATTGTGGTGTTTCGGCACTCGGTTACAGTATGATGACTGAGATCAGTAAATCTTTCCCAATAGAAAACGGCACCGCAGAAAAAACGAAAAGAAGCAAAAGACTTGAGCGAGAGAGACATCTTGGGATTCACACCTTTTTGATAAAGGAAGTGGGAGAAGGGGGCAAGGAGCAAAAGATTGCGCACACATAAAAAAGAAAGAACAGACTCATGGCTCATCATTCAAACGGAAGAACTTTTCAGACTGAATACAAAGAAACAGAAGCAGATCAAATTTGAACATACCGTCAGCCCAGCATTGTCTGCCTCAAAGCCGCCGGGGAAGAACATGCGGCGAAAGTTGTCCACGTCAGTAATCTCCTCCACGTTGATTTCACCAAAGTGCTGAAGGTATCGTTCGTAGCACTGCCACAGGGCCAGCTTATACTCCTAAAACATAGTAATCATTCAACATTGCAAACCATTATCACAAATATGAGGTACAGTGGTACCAGTGATAACAGGACAAGTCAACAGTGTCCTTTCATTACAGGTGGCCTCTCGTGCAGTTATATATTATATTTTGTTAAGATAAGAGAAAAAACCACAAAAAGTGTCTTTTCTTTGGGGTTGTCCTCTCATTGGAAAGGCGTATCACTGTATAAATCAAGTTTCACAAACAAACAATACACAAATAAAGTAAAGAAGATGCAAAAGACAAACCATTTAGATATAACATTCTCAAAATTCTATCTATTTTGCTAATACATACCATTAATAACACTCATACTTTACCTGACAACAGTGTTGTAGGAAATCCTTTTTTGCAGTTTCCAAACATGTCATTTTTTATTCAAAATTAACAAATAACGCTTTAGTTGGTATAGAAACAAGGCTGTGTACTTCTAAGTGAGCTTCAAAATATTGTTAATATCTCATGAGTTAAACAAACAGACAGACTGAAAATACAAAACAAATTTATTCAAACCTGAATAGACAGAAGAAAATCTCCCATCTCAAGAAGCTTCTCTTGGTAGTAGATCTTGGGAAGTCGCGGCTCATATTTGTTCCACAGCTCAAATAAGGTATCAGCCCTGAAAATCCAAATTATTGTATCTAAAAGGTATCCCCTAAAAACTGCAAATATGCTGACAAATTCGTCAAAACCATACCCCGGTGATAAAATTGTAACATGCAATAGTATTTAATTCATCTTTGCTGATTAGCCAGTGGCATGCACCTAGGTAGCACTTGCTGAATAGATCACTATTGATTTAATTTAAGTGGCTGGTTTCATACTACAGGCATTACACCAATATATGCTATGTGAGAGTGTGTGTGAGAGTAGCACATTTTACACATGTGTGTTTGCCGCGTATGTGGATGTGTCAGCCTACATTTCTGCTGGCTGAGAGAGAGAGAGAGAGAGAGAGAGAGAGAGAGAGAGAGAGAGAGAGAGAGAGAGAGAGAGAGAGAGAGAGAGAGAGAGAGAGAGAGAGAGAGAGAGAGAGAGAGAGAGAGAGAGAGAGAGAATGCTTTGCAACATCGATTGCAGTCACTGTTAATATAATTTCACATCTCTCTCTCTCTCTTCTCTCTCTCTCTCTCTCTCTCTCTCTCTCTCTCTCTCTCTCTCTTTCTCTCTCTCTTCATTTTATTTATATAAAATAAGAATGAAATATTTTGAAACTATGTGTTGAACTTGAAGTTACCACTTGTTCACCATTTTCTGTTATCTGAATGTGTATTGATTATCATTTTAGAACGTGTACATAAGCAGTCTGCTTGTTAACGTTCCTAATGTTGTTATATTGTTTGTTGTTGTATCAAAGAAAATGAATAAAACACGCTTAAAACAGAGAGAGAGAGAGAGAGAGAGAGAGAGAGAGAGAGAGAGAGAGAGAGAGAGAGAGAGAGAGAGAGAGAGAGAGAGAGAGAGAGAGAGAGAGAGAGAGAGAGAGAGAGAGAGAGAGAGAGAGAGACGGACTGACTGACTGATTATTTGGGTTTAACGTCCTCTAAGACCAATTGGCCTATATTGGGACAGGTATTGGTAATACGCTGAAGATATTGTGTGATACTTTGACTCTAACAAACCCGCTGTGGCTGTCTTCTTCGACACACCAGCATTGGGTTTGTCTCGTCAAAGTATCAAAATACTATCATGATAATCAAAGACGAGAGATGATGCATGTGTGTCTTCGTGTTTTCCAAGCCCTGAGACTTTTGCTGTGAACTTGGGATCTTTTTTGTGTGCATGCGTGCACACGGGGGTGTTTGGGCACCGAAGAGAGTCTGCACAAAGTTGACTCTGATAAATAAATCTCTCGCCGAACGTGGGGATCGAACCCACGCTCATAGCGACCAACTGGCTACAAAGCCAGCGCGCTACCAACTGAGCTACGTCCCCGCCCTGAGAGAGAGAGAGAGAGAGAGAGAGAGAGAGAGAGAGAGAGAGAGAGAGAGAGAGAGAGACAGAGAGAGAGAGAGAGAGAGAGAGAAACAAAACACATACACTGAGATTTGACCTAGATATATTGAACTTGAAGATTCAATTCTTGTAAGACAAATTACTAGCAGAAAAAGGTTAGTTACGTAAAACATAGCCATTCTTACGGTCTTGAAAAGGACTCTCCCTCTGGCATTTTATATCCAGGCCATGAGCGCTTTTCCATATACGCCACAAACTGTGTGGTTTCTTGGTCCAAGGCGAGAAGCACTGGATTCGGTTTATCCTTGTTGTAAAACGAACTCGGATGGCCTTTGTTCAGCCTGGAAGCTACTTTTTTATTTGCCATTTTGGCGTTTTCTTGCTTTGGTTAAAGACAAACAATTGGCCGAGGTATTCTTGTACGCCTGGCGTCGGCAAATGAAAAATAAAAGCAGCTACTTCTGAACTTTCAAATAGCGGGTCGCCATTTTGCTGTCATGGCGGTTGTCCTAACAACATTGCAAGGGAGATAACACTCACCCTATAAAAGATAACTCGCGTGTTAATACATTCTTGCATGATTGCACGCACAATAAATAATTCGAACAAAAACGTTATTCATAAATAACTAAATGTACTTGTATTCTGCATTTTAGTGTAGTTGATTTTTTTTTAGATTCTGTCAAATACTTTTCAAGTTAGAATCCCTATTCCATCCACCTTGTACAACTCCACTTTTACTTTGTAATGTTTGCCAGCCATGAAGCTGACTGGCTGTGGGTGTGTGTGTGTTGTGATGTTTTGTTGCAATAAGTGTGTGTGTGTTGTGATATTTTGTTGACGTATTAAGTGTGAGTGTGTTGTGGTGTGCATTTTATGTTGTTGCATCAAGTGTGTGTTGTGGTGTTTGACGTTGTTGCAATAAGTGTGTGTGTGTGTGTGTTTGTTTGCTGTTCATTTTGCATTAAGTGTCTGCCCATCTGAGATTTAGCAATGGTGCAGATTCTCTGGAGATTATCAAAAGGAATGTCTCAACTTCTTCCCAGCGAAGCCGTACCCGGCGAAGCGGGTATTCATCTAGTATGTTATATTTGGATTACAAACAAGCTCTGAAAATTAAAAATATGAAAATTATGATTAAAATTAATTTTCCAAAATCGATTTAAAAACAATTTCATCTTATTCCTTGTCGGTCCCTGATTCCAAAAACATATAGATATGATATGTTAAGATTAAAAACAAGTTCAGAAAGTTAAAAAGAATAGAGATAGAGAAAAGCGTGCTTTCCTCCTCAGCGCAACCGCTACCGCGCTTTTCTGGATTGTTAATGTCACTGCCTTTGCCACGAGCGGTGGACAGGTCTTGCGGAAAAAATGCAATGCGTTCAGTTTCATTCTGTGAGTTCGTCTGAGCTTGACTAAATGTATTTTCGCCTCACGCGACTTGTTTTAATTTGAACTTATTGGTATTTGAAGATGTTAACACTGTTATGCAAGTCAATTTTATTTCCATTGCATGAAGCATTCTCTGCAGATTTTGATAATTGTTCTTAGTTTGTGTTTAGCTTCATAACTCAAAAACAATGAAGAAAATCATTGCGTAAATGTTTTTTGGTGACTAACGGAAAATGATCAAGGTTGTTATTGACATCAAAAACAGAGAACCTGGTCTGGCTAATTCATGTGATAGAATTGAAGCAAAGGCACACTTGTAAGTTTTACGGCTTCATAGATTGTCAATGCAGAAAACAATGAAGAATCGAACTTCTCCACCCTTTTCCAGCATACACACACACACATGCATGCACAACATACAACCATACTCAGATTATATTTTAAAAATACCAAACAAATAAACTTCTTTCTTTAATTTTCACTGAAAATTACAACAATCTTAAACAAGACAGAATAGTTAGCAGGACCAGTGACAAGTTCAAATTCTTCTGTTATCTAAATCTGTGGACAAATAACTTTGTTCTATTCCCTCAATGGACATAAACATGCACAGAAACTTTGTTACTTACGTCACTGAGTATCACAAACTGCCACTCTCTTCTTCCTGTAGGTAACATCATTCAGGTTTTTGGAGGATATAACTGATAATATTACCCCCTCCACAAAAAACACAGGCACCATAGGAAGAGTTGAGTGCAACAGATGACATAACTTTGGAAATAATAATATGAAACATTCTCAAGCAACTTGTGAACTTCAAAAAGAAACAGCCAAACAAAGATCACTAATAATATTAGAAGTATGGATTTTTTTCAGATCAGGTTCATCAATGATTACAATATAACTCCTTTCCATCAGAGCTGTTACTTTCACACAAGGCAGACAAACCTAATAATCTATGAAAGGTTATAACACTATAAATGGTTCATTCTTTCTTTCTTTATTTGGTGTTTAACGTCGTTTTCAACCACGAAGGTTATATCGCGACGGGAAAAGGGGGGGAGATGGGATAGAGCCACTTGTTAATTGTTTCTTGTTCACAAAAGCACTAATCAAAAAATTGCTCCAGGGGCTTGCAACGTAGTACAATATATTACCTTACTGGGAGAATGCAAGTTTCCAGTACAAAGGACTTAACATTTCTTACATACTGCTTGACTAAAATCTTTACAAACATTGACTATATTCTATACAAGAAACACTTAACAAGGGTAAAAGGAGAAACAGAATCCGTTAGTCGCCTCTTACGACATGCTGGGGAGCGTGGTAAATTCTTCCCCCTAACCCCCGGGGGGAAAATGGTTCATGAGACTGAGAGCACTTTGAGGCAGATAAACAGTCATCTTTCACACAGTCCGTTATCACACACATTGAGCACAGAAAAAGAGCATTGACCCCATTGTTTATAGTAACACTTCTCTATACATGTACCTATAAATAAAGATAGCAAACGTTCATCACATGTTCCAAAAGAACACACTTTTTGATGGTCCTTGCATGAAAGCAAAGTATGCAACTCATTTTAAATTCAGTTGAAAAGGAAATCTGAAGCCTAAAATTCAAATAAAACAAACAAACAAAAAGACAAAATTTTGTCGTAAAAATTAGAAAAAGAAATTCAACACCAAAATGTACCATGTCGCATCCATCGCATCCATTCAATGTTCTCTTGAGCTGGTTGCGTAAATGTGTAATGATGTTGAAACACCTGGTGTCAATGATGTGGTCCAAGTGGTGCAGGTATCAGTGGTTGTACACCATCTTTAGTGGAATGTTTCCCTTTGACAAATATAATTGACAAATGTCAACAGTATAAGTAGAATATTTATACTTTAAATCCAAAAAAAGGGTTAAAGGCACAGAGCCTCCCGTAAACCGATACTGTCAGGCTAACACACAGTACAAACACCCTTTCATTTAAACACTCACCGCTTGAGAACATCCTAGGTGCCCTCCGTAAAGAGCGAGCAATTTTCAAAGAATTTATTTTTGCGTGGTGTATCTTACCCCTGAGCCATCGTAAAACCGTGTGATCTAGTTTCCCTTTTTTCACAATGTAGTCATCAGTTTGTGATTTCAATGTGACTCCCTGTAAGCTTATCTGCAATAGCACGTTATCATGTACCTCTGAATCTAAACGCAACAAACGGCTGCGATTCACATGAACTCTAGCGATGGCCTTTGACTGTTCAGAGGAACTGGCGATAGGCATAACCGTCGTCTGCTACGAGAACCACAACCTTGCGTGACCCTGCTTCCGGGCTTTTCTTTTTTCAAACTTTCAAAACTTCGAATTGTACTGATCTTGTCTTGATGAAAAAAGAATTCTTTTATGATTTAAAGAATGTTTGTGTAACAAGCTGTCAATTTATTATTTAGATTTTAAAAGTTAGGTCTAGCGCCAAAACACACCGTCCGATTGTCTGATCAGACAATCCGCAAAATTAATTCTTTGAAAATTGCTCGCTCTTTACGTAGGGCACCTAGGATGTTCTCAAGCGGTGAATGTTTAAACGAAAGGGTGTTTGTACTGAATGTAAAAGAGCCTGACAGTATATGTGATGTTTTACGGGAGGCGTAGTGTGCCTTTAACATAAAGACTGAAGTGAAAATTGTTATTGAGAATTCTTGACATCTGCCTCACTGAAGACAGTCTGACACTGAATTTTTTCTGATTCACAACGAGCCGAAAACATCAAAGCCTCCTGATTAACATCACAATGTGTGTGCATGTGTTGGAGGTCAAATCTAGGGCGCGCATCAACCAGTCTATCAAAACATTTTTACGATTTCTAATTATGTGCCAGGACAAAGAGCCAAGACGACGAACTCTGATAAAAGAACCATACTGTATTAAAGCAGATTGCTTTCCCTAGGAAGAAACCAACCCAAATTTCTCTCTCTTAATGACATAAATCATTGAGTAACATGCATACGTACCAATATGATGATGGATTGCATAGTGTACTATGAGCGTTGACATTTTTTCATCGATGCTTTTTGGACTGCTTTTTTCCCCTTCGAACGCTGTCATGTGATTGTTTGACTGTATTGGCTGGTGCTGGTTCTGCTGGATGGTCTGCCTCGTCCATTTCCTGTATAAAACAAAAACAGAACAAATTGCTGGGAAAAAAATGGTTGCCATACGTGTGTCCTTAGAAAACGACAGATGTACAGAAATGTGTAGTAATACAACACAACAAACATTACAAAACGTTACCTTTATTTTAAGAAAGGAGAAGAAGAGGAAGTGGGGGGAGAGGGACAGAGGAGAGAGGGACAGAGGAGAGAGGGTTGGGGGAGAGAGGGACAGAGGAGAGAGGGACAGAGGGGAGAGGGACAGAGGGGAGAGGGACAGAGGAGAGAGGGACAGAGGAGAGAGGGTTGGGGGAGAGGGACAGAGGAGAGAGGGACAGAGGGGAGTGGGACAGAGGAGAGAGGGACAGAGGAGAGAGGGTTGGGGGAGAGAGGGACAGAGGAGAGAGGGACAGAGGAGAGAGGGACAGAGGAGAGAGGGTTGGGGGAGAGAGGGACAGAGGAGAGAGGGACAGAGGAGAGAGGGACAGAGGAGAGAGGGTTGGGGGAGAGAGGGACAGAGGCGAGAGGGACAGAGGAGAGAGGGACAGAGGAGAGAGGGACAGAGGAGAGAGGGTTGGGGGAGAGAGGGACAGAGGAGAGAGGGACAGAGGAGAGAGGGTTGGGGGAGAGAGGGACAGAGGAGAGAGGGACAGAGGAGAGAGGGACAGAGGAGAGAGGGACAGAGGAGAGAGGGTTGGGGGAGAGAGGGTTGGGGGAGAGAGGGACAGAGGAGAGAGGGACAGAGGAGAGAGGGTTGGGGGAGAGAGGGACAGAGGAGAGAGGGTTGGGGGAGAGAGGGACAGAGGAGAGAGGGACAGAGGAGAGAGGGTTGGGGGAGAGAGGGACAGAGGAGAGAGGGACAGAGGAGAGAGGGACAGAGGAGAGAGGGTTGGGGGAGAGAGGGACAGAGGAGAGAGGGACAGAGGAGAGAGGGACAGAGGAGAGAGGGACAGAGGAGAGAGGGACAGAGGAGAGAGGGTTGGGGGAGAGAGGGACAGAGGAGAGAGGGACAGAGGAGAGAGGGACAGAGGAGAGAGGGACAGAGGAGAGAGGGTTGGGGGAGAGAGGGACAGAGGAGAGAGGGACAGAGGAGAGAGGGTTGGGGGAGAGAGGGACAGAGGAGAGAGGGACAGAGGAGAGAGGGACAGAGGAGAGAGGGACAGAGGAGAGAGGGTTGGGGGAGAGAGGGACAGAGGAGAGAGGGACAGAGGAGAGAGGGACAGAGGAGAGAGGGTTGGGGGAGAGAGGGACAGAGGAGAGAGGGTTGGGGGAGAGAGGGACAGAGGAGAGAGGGACAGAGGAGAGAGGGACAGAGGAGAGAGGGTTGGGGGAGAGAGGGACAGAGGAGAGAGGGACAGAGGAGAGAGGGACAGAGGAGAGAGGGACAGAGGAGAGAGGGTTGGGGGAGAGAGGGACAGAGGAGAGAGGGACAGAGGAGAGAGGGACAGAGGAGAGAGGGTTGGGGGAGAGGGACAGAGGAGAGAGGGACAGAGGGGAGAGGGACAGAGGAGAGAGGGACAGAGGAGAGAGGGTTGGGGGAGAGAGGGACAGAGGAGAGAGGGACAGAGGGGAGAGGGACAGAGGGGAGAGGGACAGAGGAGAGAGGGTTGGGGGAGAGGGACAGAGGGGAGAGGGACAGAGGGGAGAGGGACAGAGGAGAGAGGGACAGAGGGGAGAGGGACAGAGGAGAGAGGGACAGAGGAGAGAGGGTTGGGGGAGAGGGACAGAGGAGAGAGGGACAGAGGGGAGAGGGACAGAGGAGAGAGGGACAGAGGAGAGAGGGTTGGGGGAGAGAGGGACAGAGGAGAAAGGGACAGAGGGGAGAGGGACAGAGGAGAGAGGGACAGAGGGGAGAGGGACAGAGGAGAGAGGGACAGAGGAGAGAGGGTTGGGGGAGAGGGACAGAGGAGAGAGGGACAGAGGGGAGAGGGACAGAGGAGAGAGGGACAGAGGAGAGAGGGTTGGGGGAGAGGGACAGAGGAGAGGGGGACAGAGGGGAGAGGGACAGAGGAGAGAGGGACAGAGGGGAGAGGGACAGAGGAGAGAGGGACAGAGGAGAGAGGGTTGGGGGAGAGGGACAGAGGAGAGAGGGACAGAGGGGAGAGGGACAGAGGAGAGAGGGACAGAGGAGAGAGGGTTGGGGGAGAGGGACAGAGGAGAGAGGGACAGAGGAGAGAGGGACAGAGGAGAGAGGGACAGAGGAGAGAGGGTTGGGGAGAGAGGGTTGGGGGAGAGAGGGACAGAGGAGAGAGGGACAGAGGAGAGAGGGTTGGGGGAGAGAGGGACAGAGGAGAGAGGGTTGGGGGAGAGAGGGACAGAGGAGAGAGGGACAGAGGAGAGAGGGTTGGGGGAGAGAGGGACAGAGGAGAGAGGGACAGAGGAGAGAGGGACAGAGGAGAGAGGGACAGAGGAGAGAGGGTTGGGGGAGAGAGGGACAGAGGAGAGAGGGACAGAGGAGAGAGGGACAGAGGAGAGAGGGACAGAGGAGAGAGGGACAGAGGAGAGAGGGACAGAGGAGAGAGGGTTGGGGGAGAGAGGGACAGAGGAGAGAGGGACAGAGGAGAGAGGGACAGAGGAGAGAGGGACAGAGGAGAGAGGGTTGGGGGAGAGAGGGACAGAGGAGAGAGGGACAGAGGAGAGAGGGTTGGGGGAGAGAGGGACAGAGGAGAGAGGGACAGAGGAGAGAGGGACAGAGGAGAGAGGGTTGGGGGAGAGAGGGACAGAGGAGAGAGGGACAGAGGAGAGAGGGACAGAGGAGAGAGGGTTGGGGGAGAGAGGGACAGAGGAGAGAGGGTTGGGGGAGAGAGGGACAGAGGAGAGAGGGACAGAGGAGAGAGGGACAGAGGAGAGAGGGTTGGGGGAGAGAGGGACAGAGGAGAGAGGGACAGAGGAGAGAGGGACAGAGGAGAGAGGGACAGAGGAGAGAGGGTTGGGGGAGAGAGGGACAGAGGAGAGAGGGACAGAGGAGAGAGGGACAGAGGAGAGAGGGTTGGGGGAGAGGGACAGAGGAGAGAGGGACAGAGGGGAGAGGGACAGAGGAGAGAGGGACAGAGGAGAGAGGGTTGGGGGAGAGAGGGACAGAGGAGAGAGGGACAGAGGGGAGAGGGACAGAGGGGAGAGGGACAGAGGGGAGAGGGACAGAGGAGAGAGGGTTGGGGGAGAGGGACAGAGGGGAGAGGGACAGAGGGGAGAGGGACAGAGGAGAGAGGGACAGAGGGGAGAGGGACAGAGGAGAGAGGGACAGAGGAGAGAGGGTTGGGGGAGAGGGACAGAGGAGAGAGGGACAGAGGGGAGAGGGACAGAGGAGAGAGGGACAGAGGAGAGAGGGTTGGGGGAGAGAGGGACAGAGGAGAGAGGGACAGAGGGGAGAGGGACAGAGGAGAGAGGGACAGAGGGGAGAGGGACAGAGGAGAGAGGGACAGAGGAGAGAGGGTTGGGGGAGAGGGACAGAGGAGAGAGGGACAGAGGGGAGAGGGACAGAGGAGAGAGGGACAGAGGAGAGAGGGTTGGGGGAGAGGGACAGAGGAGAGAGGGACAGAGGGGAGAGGGACAGAGGAGAGAGGGACAGAGGGGAGAGGGACAGAGGAGAGAGGGACAGAGGAGAGAGGGTTGGGGGAGAGGGACAGAGGAGAGAGGGACAGAGGGGAGAGGGACAGAGGAGAGAGGGACAGAGGAGAGAGGGTTGGGGGAGAGGGACAGAGGAGAGAGGGACAGAGGAGAGAGGGACAGAGGAGAGAGGGACAGAGGAGAGAGGGACAGAGGAGAGAGGGACAGAGGAGAGAGGGACAGAGGAGAGAGGGACAGAGGAGAGAGGGTTGGGGGAGAGGGACAGAGGAGAGAGGGACAGAGGGGAGAGGGACAGAGGAGAGAGGGACAGAGGAGAGAGGGTTGGGGGAGAGAGGGACAGAGGAGAGAGGGACAGAGGGGAGAGGGACAGAGGAGAGAGGGACAGAGGAGAGAGGGTTGGGGGAGAGAGGGACAGAGGAGAGAGGGACAGAGGAGAGAGGGACAGAGGAGAGAGGGTTGGGGGAGAGGGACAGAGGAGAGAGGGACAGAGGAGAGAGGGTTGGGGGAGAGAGGGACAGAGGAGAGAGGGACAGAGGAGAGAGGGTTGGGGGAGAGAGGGACAGAGGGGAGAGGGACAGAGGAGAGAGGGACAGAGGAGAGAGGGTTGGGGGAGAGGGACAGAGGAGAGAGGGACAGAGGAGAGAGGGTTGGGGGAGAGAGGGACAGAGGAGAGAGGGACAGAGGAGAGAGGGTTGGGGGAGAGGGACAGAGGAGAGAGGGACAGAGGGGAGAGGGACAGAGGAGAGAGGGACAGAGGAGAGAGGGTTGGGGGAGAGAGGGACAGAGGAGAGAGGGACAGAGGAGAGAGGGACAGAGGGGAGAGGGACAGAGGAGAGAGGGACAGAGGAGAGAGGGTTGGGGGAGAGAGGGACAGAGGAGAGAGGGACAGAGGAGAGAGGGTTGGGGGAGAGAGGGACAGAGGAGAGAGGGACAGAGGAGAGAGGGTTGGGGGAGAGAGGGACAGAGGAGAGAGGGTTGGGGGAGAGAGGGACAGAGGAGAGAGGGTTGGGGGAGAGAGGGACAGAGGAGAGAGGGTTGGGGGAGAGAGGGACAGAGGAGAGAGGGACAGAGGAGAGAGGGTTGGGGGAGAGAGGGACAGAGGAGAGAGGGACAGAGGAGAGAGGGTTGGGGGAGAGAGGGACAGAGGAGAGAGGGTTGGGGGAGAGAGGGACAGAGGAGAGAGGGTTGGGGGAGAGAGGGACAGAGGAGAGAGGGTTGGGGGAGAGAGGGACAGAGGAGAGAGGGTTGGGGGAGAGAGGGACAGAGGAGAGAGGGTTGGGGGAGAGAGGGACAGAGGAGAGAGGGTTGGGGGAGAGAGGGACAGAGGAGAGAGGGTTGGGGGAGAGAGGGACAGAGGAGAGAGGGTTGGGGGAGAGAGGGACAGAGGAGAGAGGGTTGGGGGAGAGAGGGACAGAGGAGAGAGGGACAGAGGAGAGAGGGTTGGGGGGGGGAGAGGGTTGGGGGAGAGAGGGTTGGGGGGGAGAGAGCTTTAAGTCATAAAAAGATGTATCAAACATTATACATCCAATTGTATTTGTACTTTTAGCACATTTTTGTATGACTAAAATGACTTTATTCAAGGTCTGAACTTAGCTAGTGGGTTCACAGTCCCATGACCAGGATAGTTGTGGGAAGGAAGAATTAAGGGTTCACAGTCACACAGAATGATAAAGGGACTGTAACTTGTAAGTGGGACTGTCTAACTCTAAGTGTCTTGTTGTTTAATTGTGTCCATATTTAATACAAGCAATGGGAAGTTTATATAAGTTTATGACATGGTGCACTCTCTCTGGCTGAGAGTTTTGCCACAGAAAAGTTCTTTGTGCCTATTCTTCCTCTTCCAGTTAGTAGTCAAAGTCCACAGGAACTATTATTGCCACTTAGGCCCATTTTAACCAGCTCTACTTAAAACTCCACTCGCTGAACTTAAAACGTCCAAATGGACCCAGTTCATGAATCGAAAAAAGAGGGGTGAAGACAGGTAAAAAAAAAGCGACACAAAAAAAAGATAAAAACAAGTCGCGTAAGGCGAAAATACAATATTTAGTCAAGTAGCTGTCGAACTCACAGAATGAAACTGAACGCAATGCCATTTTTCAGCAAGACCGTATACTCGTAGCATCGTCAGTCCACCGCTCATGGCAAAGGCAGTGAAATTGACAAGAAGAGCAGGGTAGTAGTTGCGCTAAGAAGGATAGCACGCGTTTCTGTACCTCTCTTTGTTTTAACTTTCTGAGCGTGTTTTTAATCCAAACATATCATATCTATATGTTTTTGGAATCAGGAACCGACAAGGAATAAGATGAAAGTGTTTTTAAATTGATTTCGAAAATTTAATTTTGATAATAATTTTTATATATTTAATTTTCAGAGCTTGTTTTTAATCCGAATATAACATATTTTATATGTTTTTGGAATCAGCAAATGATGGAGAATAAGATAAACGTAAATTTGGATCGTTTTATAAATTTTTATTTTTTTTTTACAATTTTCAGATTTTTAATGACCAAAGTCATTAATTAATTTTTAAGCCACCAAGCTGAAATGCAATACCGAAGTCCGGGCTTCGTCGAAGATTACTTGACCAAAATTTCAACCAATTTGGTTGAAAAATGAGGGCGTGACAGTGCCGCCTCAACTTTCACGAAAAGCCGGATATGACGTCATCAAAGACATTTATCAAAAAAATGAAAAAAAACGTTCGGGGATTTCATACCCAGGAACTCTCATGTCAAATTTCATAAAGATCGGTCCAGTAGTTTAGTCTGAATCACTCTACACACACACACACACACACACACACGCACACACGCACATACACACATACACCACGACCCTCGTTTCGATTCCCCCTCGATGTTAAAATATTTAGTCAAAACTTGACTAAATATAAAAAAGCGACACAAAAAAAAGATAAAAACAAGTCGCGTAAGACGAAAATACTACATTTAGTCAAGCTGTGGAACTCACAGAATGAAACTGAACGCACTGCATTTTTTAACAATGATCATAGTCCGCCGCTCGTGCAAAAGGCAGTGAAACTGACGAGCCTGTTTTAGCGCGGTAGTGGTTGCGCTGTGCTGCATAGCACGCTTTACTGCACCTCTCTTCGTTTGAACTTTCTGAGCGTGTTTTTAATCCAAACATATCCTATCTACAGTCGAACCCACTTAAAACGAACACGCTAGTTACGAATTTTGACTTATAACGTATTAGTTTTAAGTTCCCAACTGAATACCTCTTTCTTCATGCTTAAAAAAAATGCTTAAAACGAATTCTTTGTAACGAATTTATGCTTATAACGAGCACTTTTTGGATTCCCAAGCATGCATAATGTCTGTAATTTACTCACGCTTATGACGAAATCTTTAAACTCGTCCCGAGATCGACATATCATGGGAATTTGAGAAGTTTGAATACATGTGTCAAAGTCTTCCCTTGCGTCGACTGCTTGAACCATTGCTCAACCGATCACTGAATAAAGTTAAACTGATTACACTGTACTCACAAAACAATTTCAAATTTAGAATCAAAGTGATTGATAGCTCAGACACTGAACATGAATGACTGACTGACGTTTATTTCCTTCGCGAATACCAAAAACGAAACATCAATGTTTTGAACGGACGCCATTGCCAAAAAATATAGATGCCAGAGTGGTTTCCCTTGGACAAGGGAAACCACACTCTCAACGTTTGCGTTCGCCGGTTCGCGATAGTTTATCAGTCAGTCAGTGCTATCGATTTGGATTTGAACATCATGTTGCAACAAAACAAAAAAAACTAAATTGGCCAAGGTTTGGTACCCGTCGCCAAGGTAAGTGATTCCGGACAAATGATAGGAACACCGCGAATGTGGACAGTGTCAGTGTGTGCGTGTGTGTGACCAAAAACGTAACAACTGGATGAAACATCTGTGTGCTCACTCTCACTCAAACTCAACAATCATCACTCAACATGAGACACACATGAACATGTAACTGAATATGTCACTTTATTGTCTAAACGTGAAGCAGCATGAAAGTTGCGAAAGAAACAAATTGAAACACCATAAAATGTACAAGACTTAAAAAAAATAAAAATAAAAATAAAAAAAATCAATCAATTTTCTTAATACGAATTTTGGTTAAGACGAACTTTTTTTCCGATCCCCAGTGATTCGTCTTAAGCCAGTTCGACTGTATATGTTTTTTGAATCAGGAACCGACAAGGAATAAGATGGAATTGTTTTTAAATCGATTTCAAAAATGTAATTTTAATCATAATTTTTATATTGTTAATTTTCAGAGCTTGTTTTTAATCCGAATATAACATATTTATATGTTTTTGGAATCAGAAAATGATGAAGAATAAGATGAACGTAATTTTGGATCGTTTTATAAAAAAATAATTTTAATTACAATTTTCAGATTTGTAATGACCAAAGTCATTAATTAATTTTTAAGCCTCCAAGCTGAAATGCAATACCAAAGTCCGGCCTTCGTCGAAGATTGCTTGGCAAAAATTTCAATCAATTTGATTGAAAAATGAGGGTGTGACAGTGCCGCCTCAACTTTTACCAAAAGCCGGATATGACGTCATCAAAGACATTTATCCAAAAGATGAAAAAAACCTCTGGGGATACCATGCCAAGGAACTCTCATGTCAAATTTCATAAAGATCGGTCCAGTAGTTTACTCTGAATCGCTCTACACACACGCACAGACAGACACACACACACACACATACACCATGACCCTCGTCTTGATTCCCCCTCTATGTTAAAACATTTAGTCAAAACTTGACGAAATTGGTTAGTCCTGTGTTGACAACTCTTCGACAAGCGCTTAGAACTGTACCCACGGAATACGCGCTATATAAGCTTCATATTGATTGATTGATTGATGGAACTCCCTGCCGCTTGAGCTTCGCCAGAGCCCCTCTCTTGACGCGTTCAAGAGTAGGTTGAAGACTCAGTTCTTCCCGTAGCTGGCTGCGACTTTCATGTTCGACGTGATGTGTTGTGCCCCAAAAGACATTCTTGTGCTGTGCTCTGTGAGAGGTGTTTTCCTTGTGTTTAATATTATTTTGTTTGGACCTAGCTATTGATGTGTACATTGTTGTTAAACAGTTGTTTGTTGTATGTTTATCAGGGTTTGCTAGTGTGTGATAGGGTTCGTGTCCGTCTGTAGATGTTAGTTTCTTTGTTAGTCCTGTGTTGACAACTCTTCGACAAGCGCTTAGAACTGTACCCACGGAATACGCGCTATATAAGCTTCATATTGATTGATTGATTGATCAATGTAAAAAGGGACAGATCAAGCTGCCTATTTTCAGTTATTAATCTAGACCAATCCCGCAACCGTAGCGGTCCCCGGGGTAAACCCTCACCAAGCACAGCTCCAGACATCATTTACCCTACTTAAGCAGGAAGCTGTTTAGTTAAAAAGGAGGGTTATAAATCATGTGCCACTAAACTCAGGGTAAAGGCACTGGTGTAGGGGGTCATGTCCATGTATGTAACGTGTACAAAAGCAAGCAGCATACAATTTTGTGCATGCGCTCTACTTTCTGACTACCATACTCTTCCCTTGTCAAACTGTCCAGTCCCTCTGTAACATTCCGAATGAAGTCATCTACTGAATCTAGAGCTCGGCGGGTCTTTGCCCTCACTGGCTCAGCCCTCAGCATAACTGAACAGATATTATTTAGTAGTTTACTCACTCTACCAATAATTACCGCGCCTTCGTCACACTCGAATCAGTAATGTGAAAACAGCAAATCAAAGTAGTCAGCAGCTCTGGCTTGATTTTCATGAACGAAAGCACTATTAGGACCTAGCTGACCAAGTTGCAATGTTTGTTCTTGTAGTGTTGGTCAGGAAGTGGCTGCAAAGATTGAAAGAAGTTTCGAAGGGTCTACAAATTCAGTACAAATGATCACATAAGAAAATCGATTCAGGGGGAAATCGTGCTCTAACAACAGTTACATACCTGTTCCTCTGTGCTCTTCGGGACGAAAACCGCAGACATAATGCATATGACCTGGAAAATTGCTCCAACAAATAACCCGTAGAACAGAATTGTGTCAACAAAAGTTGGTTCGTCTACTGCGATCACCATGATTGTTGTTGGGCGCAAAGTAAGAATCCGGGGCAGAGTTGGAATAATCGGGATTTCCCGAACGAAGTGGATTCACAGCGCGCGGCGCGTTGTGCAGCGTTGCGATTTACAACGCGCTGCGCTACGAGGCGGTACCTATAAAGGGCGAAAAGACAACTAAAGACGGCTAAAGACAACTAAAGACAGCTAAAGACAACTAAAGACGGCTAAAGACAGCTAAAGACAACTAAAGACGGCTAAAGACAACTAAAACAAGCTTTTTTTAATCGAATTCAGAGTCGACAGACATGATAAAAAACAATGTCTAAGAATGTTTCAAATAATAGCGATGCAGTTTGATGACGAACAATATCAACTGAAGCAACATTATAATTTATGTCCAGTATCTCATCATCAACAGACAGATCACACCGATGTCGTTTCCTGCTACCTGTCTCCGGCCTCCTGCATTGGGAACCAAAATCGACCACTTCTTCTCCTTCTCCGCCTCTATCATCTCTTTTCTTCTTTCTGCTGAACTGAATGCCTACTAAGCTGGGACTTGTTGGCTGATGTACTCAGTGGTTACTGAGCACACTGCTTTTTACATTTAGTCAAGTTTTGACTAAATGTTTGAACATAGAGGGGGGAATCGAGACGAGGGTCGTGGTGTATGTGTGTCTGTCTGTCTGTCTGTCTGTCTGTGTGTGTGTGTGTGTGTGTGTGTGTGTAGAGCGATTCAGACTAAACTACTGGACCGATCTTTATGAAATTTGACATGAGAGTTCCTGGGTATAATATCCTCAGACTTTTTTTCATTTTTTTGATAAATGTCTTTGATGACGTCATATCCGGCTTTTCGTGAAAGTTGAGGCGGCACTGTCACGCTCTCAGTTTTCAACCAATTTGGTTGAAATTTTGGTCGGGTAATGTTCGACGAAGCCCGGACTTCGGTATTGCATTTCAGCTTGGTGGCTTAAAAATTAATTAATGACTTTGGTCATTAAAAATCTGAAAATTGTAAAAAAAAAAATTTTTTATAAAACGATCCAAATTTACGTTCATCTTATTCTCCATCATTTTCTGATTCCAAAAACATATACATATGTTATATTTGGATTAAAAACAAGCTCTGAAAATTAAAAATATAAAAATTATGATCAAAATTAAATTTTCGAAATCAATTTAAAAACACTTTCATCTTATTCCTTGTCGGTTCCTGATTCCAAAAACATATAGATATGATATGTTTGGATTGAAAACACGCTCAGAAAGTTAAAACGAAGAGAGGTACAGAAAAGCGTGCTATCCTTCTCAGCGCAACTACTACCCCGCTCTTCTTGTCAATTTCACTGCCTTTGCCATGAGCGGTGGACTGACGATGCTACGAGTATACGGTCTTGCTGCGTTGCATTGCGTTCAGTTTCATTCTGTGAGTTCGACCAGAGACTGTAGAGTATACTCTATAGTCTCTGGTTCGACAGCTACTTGACTAAATGTTGTATTTTCGCCTTACGCGACTTGTTTTTCTTTCCTTCTGGTTTGAGTGAACAGGTGTCATCAGACTGAGCACTCCACTCCAAACTGAAAGTTGTACCATCATTTTTTTCTTTCCTTCTGGTTTGAGTGAACTATCACTCACTCACTCAAATCAACAACAAAATGACAAATTTAAAAGACTTTTTTTTTATTGAGTTCACACACACAAAATAAATAAATGAATAAGAACGATCGAGGGGTGGGAAAACATTAAAAAAAATAGCTACACACAAATTCTGAAATAATTCATAAGTTGTCTTTAGCTGTCTTTAGCTGGCTTTAGCCGTCTTTATTTGTCTTTAGCTGTCTTTAGCCGTCTTTAGTTGTCTTTAGCTGTCTTTAGTTGTCTTTTCGCCCTTTATAGGTACCCCTACGAGGAGCGCTGCGATTCACGACGCGCGATGTATTCTGCCGATACATTTCCTTCACAATCGCAAAGTTTACAACAGCTACATCTATCTGGTCTTTTTGAGAAACAAAAAACAGAGCTCCATTCTCTCTCTCTCACTCTTTCAACTGAATTCACCATATATCGCTGCGCCGAAAAACGTGCCTACCTCTGCTGAACAATCCTTCTCATTGCGGTCAATGCGCATGCGCCAATCTTGGACTTACAAAATGCGACCCTTTGACCGATCGAACCATGGGTTAGGGTTCGGGTTCGGGTTAGGATTAGGGTTAGGATTAGGGAAAGGGTAAGGGTTAGGGTTAGGGTTAGGTTGTTCACGACCTGATTAATCTCCCCATGTTAGCGCATGCGCATTGACCGCAATGAGAAGGATTGTTCAGGCAGAGTTTTCAGTTCGTGACACCGGCCTTGAATACTTGGCAGTCATATCACTACATGTCATTGCATGGTTTCTACTATATGGAAAGGAGCTGAGTTTTTAAACTGGGATGACGTTTTTAAACAATTATCCGAGTACAGTGCCGCGGAACTGTTAATCGGTGTCACACCAGTTAACACTTCAGCAGCCATTTTGGAATTCGCGCATGCGCAGATCGTTTTTTCAGTGGTTTTTTTTCTGGTTGATTTGAACGCGTATATTCAGTCTGCAGAAAGTGCAGTTTTGATGTAGTCTTGCGGCCCTGAAGTTGCTTTTGAGTGTCCAAAGAAAGAGTGTAACATTTTGCTGATAATCATGCATGTACAAAAATAAAGCGCGTCAACAATCTGCTCTGGGAATCGCTGCGCTGCTGACAACGCGCCGCGCTCTGGGAATCGCCGCGCTGCACAGCGCCGCGCTCTGTGAATCGCTTGCCTTTCCCGAAACCTCATTTGATTTCCAACAAAGCGCCGCATTTCCGGAAACGAGCTGCCTCGTTCTAGAAATGGCAACCCTTCGACTGGCACAAAAAAGTATACCCTTTTCATAGGTATATCAAACAGTAGTTTCTTTGGTATATGAAAAAGCAAGGTCTTATACAGGGGAAGTTGCTGCTGTCTCGATCTATTTTGAACACAATAGTAGTAGTAGTAGTAGTATGTAGGGGCGGCTATATTTGTTAGCCGAAGGCCGCGAGGCCTTATTGGTGCCCCTTCTTTGTCACGATACTTTGCATGCCTAAATCCCTATTCTTTCAATGCTTTCAATCAAAGTCGTAAAAAAGGTTAAGAAATTTTGGAGAATTGTCCAAGAAGTTTTTGAAGGCGTCTACTGTGGGTGCGAATTTTATGTTAGTGGGTAGTGCGGCATTCCAATTGTTAGCAACTCTATGAGAAAACGAAAACTTGCGCTTGTTAGTCTTACAGTGTTGAACAAGAATTTTTACCTGGCTGTTTCTGGTGTTGTCTGTCTGCTTGAATGTGAATATTTTGTGCATGTCAATATCATCCACCCCATTTATAATTCTATATGTTTGTATTAGGTCACCCCTTGTCCTTCCCTTCAGAGAGTGGAGGTCTAAGTATTTGAGTCTGTCCGCGTAAGACTTATCACGGCACTCCTTTAGAATTTTAGTTGCTCGACGCTGCACCCTCTCAATTGTCTGAGACTGTCTCTTGAGGAATGGGCTCCACACCACATTTGCATATTCCACCAGTGGTCTCACAAAGGCTTTGTATAGCTTTAAGAAGGTGTCCTTGTCAAGAAATGAGAACGTTCGTTTGATAATGCCAATCCTCTGATTAGCTTTTGACACAACTCCTCGAATATGCGGGTCGAATGACAAATTGCTGTCGAAAACAACACCGATGTCCTTTTCCTCATCACATTCATTTATTTTTTCAATAGCATCATTGACAGTCATCACGTAGTCATATTTTGGGGTTCTTTTTACCAGAATGCAGAACATTGCACTTTGAAACATTAAAAAATAATTTCCATTTATTTGTCCAATCCTGAAGTAAGTGTATGTCTTTTTGCATGACTGAACTGTTTGTTGCTTTATTGTACAGCTTTGTATCATCCGCAAATATCTTCACTATACCACTAACCACATCTGGCAAATCATTTATAAACACTGTAAATAGAACCGGCCCCAAAACGCTGCCCTGTGGAATTCCGCTGAGAACTGCTGCTTGGCTCGACCATAGATGTGTGGGATATCTATGGCTCGACGTTGCCTGTCCAACTCGTACCCTCTGGGACCGGCCAATGATTTTTTTTCTTTCTCAGAGTAGAGTGTTAGTTTGTTACAACAGGCTGAAATCATCTTTAATTTGAATCAACATTTTGCAACAATCGATCACATCAATATAGCGCACAGACTTGCACATCACGTTTCAGTTAAGAGCCTAGATTACCATGCAGTGACAAGAGCGGTTATCAAAAGCGTTTTTGCTTTTCGTCATTCGGTTGGTTTGGTGCGTTATAAAAGGCATCTGCTTTTTCAAGACTAAGCATTGATCACTTTAAAACACAAGGATCATCATAGGCCATCATGACTTGTATCATTTTACATCGCATTCTAAGAAAGAGCAGAATTCTCACTATGCGCGCGGTACATTTCTAGAATCGCGTAGCGCAAAGTTGGAATTCCTACAATGGCGGCCATTGTTGGAATTCCAACAAAGTGCAGGTCATTTCCGGAAAAGCGCCGATAACGAGATGGGTAGCAACATTGTTGTTCGGGAGTGATGGGCCTTGGGGATATTTTTTAGCCAATCATCTGGCATGGTCTCTGTCACGTGACAGTTTGAACAGTGGAGTCCACGAAGTATGAAGATTGGGACTGATTCAACAACGGTTGATGTACAGATTTCAAGGCAAGTAATCTTGGCTATTTGATGATACCCAATGTTCTGTATAGGTTCAGCTGTCCGTGGGCATTAGAAGCAGATGATAATTAAAGTATGCCTCATCAGTATGGGACCCACACAACCAGAAGAGCATCGAGAAGCTGGAAGCTGTCCAGAGACGTGCCGTGCCGTCAACACGTCAAGTGTGAGCCGGATGATCGACCAACTGGGCTGGCCGTCTCTTGAGCAGCGTAGAAGAACCACGCGCCTGGGGGTCCTCTACAAGATCCATCATGGACTAATTCAGTGCCCAGTCATCAGGAGCAAGCTAGTCCCACCCCCATCACGACTGCGCCGTACCCACGATCAGCAGTTCTGCCTCATATTCATAAATACCAGAACTCAATACAGAGAGGGCTCATTTCTACCGAGAACTGTGAGGGACTGGAACCGCCTTCCCAATGAGACGGTGGAGGCGGCAACGGTTGATGCCTTTGTGTCGCGGGCCTCCGCAAACTAAGTCACAGTTCTCTCAACAAAAACTAGGCTTCTACGGACACGGACTCTTTGCTATAATTTACGGACTATGATAATGATAACGACCAGAGTACGCAAATGGACTGTAACAAAGCACCACCCTTTTCATGCCATAATGATCATTATCATGACCGTGGGCATCATTGGAAAGAAGACCCTCGCGGGTTAGGGGGAAGAATTTACCCGATGCTCCCCTGTCGTAAGAGGCGACTAACGGATTCTGTTTCTCCTTTTACCCTTGTTAAGTGTTTCTTGTATAGAATATAGTCAATGTTTGTAAAGATTTTAGTCAAGCAGTATGTAAGAAATGTTAAGTCCTTAACTGGAAACTTGCATTCTCCCAGTAAGGTCATATATTGTACTACGTTGCAAGCCCCTGGAGCAATTTTTTTATTAGTGCTTTTGTGAACAAGAAACAATTAACAAGTGGCTCTATCCCATCCCCCCCCTTTCCCCGTCGCGATTCAAACGGCAGAAATTAATATGTAAGCGCCTAGGGCTATATCTAGATTAGGCGCACAAAAATGATCACAATAATAATAATAATAATAACCTTAAACGGTTGAAAACGACGTTAAACACCAAATAAAGAAAGAATTGGGAAGAAGAAGAAGAAGTAAAGAACAAGACAGACACTCAGGCCGGGTCACTGACTGAGCACTTCCAGCATCAACATTCCAAAACGACACCATCACAGTCACACTCACTGTCACATGAATACTATACATTTCAATAGAGGGTGCAATTTGGTGATATTGTGTGGTTCTCGAACTGCGTAGTGGTGTATTTTGTTTTGAATAGACCCAAAGAGTTTGGTAGATGATTATGATAACTGATGGTGCATGACAATGATCAGATTGACCAACAACTGAACTAGTGACTAGTGAGGAATTGTTGACCAGTGTCACTGTCAGTGTCACTAGCTCAGTAGCTGGAACTTGGGCAGAAGGGGTCTAAATCGACCAAAAGTGGGTGCATTCCCTATACAAGCTGTATGTTCACTTACTGTAGGCGTTTTTCATGTATTAAAGGCATATGTACGCGCTCCCGTGTTTACAAAGTGTAGTTTGCCCATAATCGATGTCAAACGCACCATAAGACCATGTAATGACGATATGTCGCCATGCGCGGACCATATACATGCATTACAGCTTGTTTTAGAGTCTCAAAAACTTTGGATGTAAACAAAGACGCGGAGTTATTTCCCTTGCGTCAACGCTACCTCTGTTGGCAAATCTATAAATAGGACGATCCAGATCAAAATGAAAATTAACATATCTCAACATTGAAGGGGTCCTAGACCACAATATTTTGCAGGGAACTTAATTTAGCATGTCTCCAGCTGTTGGTAAAGCAATTAGCGTGTATAGTCATCGAGTACATATGGCTTTAAGGGAATGCACCGGGGTGCATTTCCCGTAGCGTTCTTGCTGACTCGCTGAAACTGAAAGTCAGGTGATGAGCGTTAGCGACATCGGTAGATATGTTTTGATCTGTCTTGATATATCAAACTTTCAAAAAGATACAATTCACTGTTGCAATATTGTTATTGAAGAAATGAGAAAACCCATCAAGTCCTCGACCCTGTCGAACTGCATTTCGGAAGCAACGCTGTGGTGATCGAGTCACGCGCTTGGTGCATTTCCTCAATCCCTGTATAAAAAAAACGCCTACAGGTTGCATCAGCATAGCTTACCACCCACACTTCTCCCCTCCTCTCCTATGGCCTTCATGCACTGCTTCCGTTCAGTCCCCTCCACCACACACTGTCACTGTCAGTCTGTCACACATTTTTTTTATATTGCTTAACACATTAGCCTCTAGTGATTTATTATTTATTATCTGAGATTTATTGATACCCCTATATTTGGCTGGTAAGTGGTAGTGGTAACAGACACTTGTAAATTAAAAAAAACAAAAAGGAGACAAACAAGAAAACAACTTGGAAAAACTTCTGGCGTCAGCTTTTTATATTTAGTCAAGTTTTGACTAAATATTTTAACATCGAGGGGGAATCGAAACGAGGGTCGTGGTGTATGTGCGTGTGTGTTTGCGTGTGTGTGTGTGTCTGTGTGTGTGTGTAGAGCGATTCAGACTAAACTACTGGACCGATCTTTATGAAATTTGACATGAGAGTTCCTGGGTATGAAATCCCCATACGTTTTTTTCATTTTTTTGATAAATGTCTTTGATGACGTCATATCCGGCTTTTCGTGAAAGTTGAGGCGGCACTGTCACGCCCTCATTTTTCAACCAAATTGGTTGAAATTTTGGTCAAGTAATCTTCGACGAAGCCCGGACTTCGGTATTGCATTTCAGCTTGGTGGCTTAAAAATTAATTAATGACTTTGGTCATTAAAAATCTGAAAATTGTAAAAAAAAAAATAAAAATTTATAAAACGATCCAAATTTACGTTTATCTTATTCTCCATCATTTGCTGATTCCAAAAACATATAAATATGTTATATTCGGATTAAAAACAAGCTCTGAAAATTAAATATATAAAAATTATTATCAAAATTAAATTGTCCAAATCAATTTAAAAACACTTTCATCTTATTCCTTGTCGGTTCCTGATTCCAAAAACATATAGATATGATATCACGCTCAGAAAGTTAAAACAAAGAGAGGTACAGAAAAGCGTGCTATCCTTCTTAGCGCAACTACTACCCCGCTCTTCTTGTCAATTTCACTGCCTTTGCCATGAGCGGTGGACTGACGATGCTACGAGTATACGGTCTTGCTGAAAAATGGCATTGCGTTCAGTTTCATTCTGTGAGTTCGACAGCTACTTGACTAAATATTGTATTTTCGCCTTACGCGACTTGTTTGTTTTACACCTTTTCATTCTTGACAAAGATAAACCTAGATTTAAAAAAAAATCTCTGATGATTTAGCATCAAGGCTTTTGACCAGGATCGGTTCATTTTAATGATTATATATAAATAAAAGACTTAAAAAAATTAATGGTATCGGTACACCTCTATTATTAATATTGATGTACTGTATTTATTTTCCACGTGTGTTGGCTCCGCAACATATGTGGGTACAAGACACTGAGGACAAGAAATCCGGGCCGGTTGGGGTTTTTACACCCCCGGTATAGGGGTGTGTATAGGTTTCGGTCGATGTGTTTGTTTGTTTGTGTGTTTGTTTGTATGTTTGTGTGTTTGTTTGTGTTCGCAAGTAGATCTCAAGAATGAACGGACCGATCGTCACCAAACTTGGTGAACAGGTTCTATACATTCCTGAGACGGTCCTTACAAAAATTGGGACCAGTCAAACACACGGTTAGGGAGTTATTGGTGGATTTTGGTTTTTTGGGGGGATCAACTACGGCATAACTCTTCCTTATCTTCTCCATGTTTTCAGCGTTTACCTCCCTTCCTTCGTATGGTGCACTATAGTATGAGGGGGCATCTTCGGATATTCCCGGCGTTCTGTTACTATTTTTAGAAGGTCACCGCAGTGTCCAGAACGTAAATTGGACCCGTAAATTATCCTCACTGTAAAAGTGCAAAGGTCGAATCAATTTATAGCCACGCGAAAAATACACTGTCATCTATCTCTCTATATATACTGCTTCTCTGTGTTTGTGTGTGTGTGTGTGTGTGTGTGTGTGTGTGTCTCTCTCTATGTGGGCAACACCTGTGGATTGTTCAGTTCTGTTTGTGATGTGGTCTGGCGGCTTTTGTGTATTTGTATGTACTGGCCTTCCTTTGAGAAGCCAGAACAGTTCAAAAGGGCTTAGAGATAAGCTCTAAATTGCTCAATCCTGAGCAGTGAGAATGGTTATTTCCCTTTGACCAACGGGGGTGTTTTTCCTATCGGAGGAATTTCTTGTTCAGGGCTGGTTCAAATTGCTGACTTTTATAACCGGCCACCCTGGCTGCTACTGCTAGCAAAAAATGTTACGGGACACCCCAATGAATAATACTTTGTCAGTTTGTCAAATTGTGTGTCTGTGCATGTGTACATGTAAACGTGTGCCTAATTTGGTTTTACTTTTTTTGTTGCAGCTGTATCTGATCCTGCTCAAGTTTGACTTGATATTTAATTTTGTGGACAAGACAAAAGGGTTCTTTGTTGCGTGTTAACTGTCAATGTCATCATGGATACAGATGCAGGTAAGTGATTTTTACTTTGTCAGTACAGTGGAAGTGGAACACCCCTTCTTAAGAGTAAGACCTTCCCAAACATGTACAAAACTCAGGTCTAAAATAAAAGGCAGGAGTCTTAAAAATGGAGGTCAATTTACAGATTATTAACAAATCTGAAAACCGAGGTCTCAAAAGGGGAGTTTTTTTTTAAGTGGGGGTCTGAATAATAGGCAAGTTCCATGGTATCCGCTGCTGCAAGTGCCAACCATAACAAACAAAGTTATTATATTATTTTAAATTAGATTTAAACTTTAATTCTGAACTTGTGTTTTATTTTTAAACAATGCTTCTCAGTTTTGAAGCTGAAAGGAAAGCCAGGTTTTAATTTCCACTAATCCCACACAAAAAAATCCCTTTAAATTTTGATAAAATTATGCCCATGCATGAGAGTGTGATGTTTTGAGTGTTGTTGTTTTGAGTGTTGTTGTTTTGCTCTCAGTCTTAGACTCTTACCCTCAGACTGTGTTTTCTATTTGTTTCAGGTTGTCCGTGTGATATATTGATCAATTTTTCTGAGCCTGTCGAAGAGAATTTCAACGACTCCAGTATTCAAGAAGATAAAGAAAACTCAATAAAACTGACAGGTAAGCATACAAATACTTCTCATCAAAATTCACTGAGATCTTGAAAAGTGAGAATGTCATTTTTTCCCCCAGAATTTCCAGTTTCACAAAGATCCACAATATGTTCTCCCATTTGTTTTGAACGGAATATAGTTTCAAACTAAGTAGTTTATGTAGAACTAAAACTTTGAATTATCGAAGGGCATGGGTTGATTTGAAGCCGAATAAACCTCTTTCAGCTGGGAAAACGTAACTTCCTTGTGCATGAAGAAAAAATTGGGTAGCGCGACTCCATTGATGCATGCTATCCCCAGATATACTATAGCAGCCCAAATTCCCTTGGGGAAATTTCCTAAAGACAATAAGTAAACCAAGTGTTGGATGGCGAACTGTTGTACACCAGATGCAGATACCTTAAAAAATTGCCTCTGGATGACCTGTTATATGACCTCTGTAATCATATGTGTCATTATTTTTCAGATTCCATAGAGATTTCAAGGAGGGACTGCACAGCTTTGCCTGAACCTGAAGAGAGGATTCTGCAAGAAGTGACAGCAACTCGGCACAAAGAATCAAGTAAGCTTGTAATGAGAAAGGACATTCTGTGCTCTCACTCAAGTGTTGCGTAGTGAGCCATCCTGTGTTCTTCTTCCCTCTTGTCGTGTATTCATCTAGTAACAAACTAGCATCTGAGAACTGTATTCTGTCTTTTCCAGGTGTCGCCCTCATTGAAGATGAAATCTTTGACTTTGATCTCCCAGATTCGCCAGACAGGTTTGACATTTCATTGTCTTTGGTTCTTGATCCTGTTCCGTGACCGTAGATCAAACAACATTCATTATTATCTTTGATACATTCTGCTTGAATACATTTTATGTTGAAGTTGCAGGGGCGGGGATGTAGCTCAGTCGGTAGCACGCTGGATTTGTATCCAGTTGGCCGCTGTCAGCGTGAGTTCGTCCCCACATTCGGCGAGAGATTTATTTCTCAGAGTCAACTTTGTGTGCAGACTCTCCTCGGTGTCCGAACACCCCCGTGTGTACACGCAAGCACAAGACCAAGTGCGCACGAAAAAGATCCTGTAATCCATGTCAGAGTTCGGTGGGTTATAGAAACACGAAAATACCCAGCATGCTTCCTCCGAAAACGGCGTATGGCTGCCTGAATGGCGGGGTAAAAAACGGTCATACACGTAAAATTCCACTCGTGCAAAAAACCCACGAGTGTACGTGGGAGTTTCCGCCCACAAACGCAGAAGAAGAAGAAGAATGTTGAAGTTGTTACTTTCACCAACGCTCTTTCAAATGCTTCTATACATTTTGAGATTATAAAGAGGGACTCTTCTGTGCTTTTGATAAGAGGATACCCTTTGGACCAGCAAATAATAATACATTACAATGTCCATGTATACTTGTGTAATTACTTCATGATGCATGCAAACCTTGTTCTGATCTTGTTTGAAATCAGATGTTTTTATAACAGAAGTGGCCAAGAAAAAACCAGTAAAGATGAAGCAGATGAGGAGGTTTTCTTTGGGCCCGTGGGATTCACAGAAAAATGCATTGCGGCTGGGGTAACAGAGATAAAACCTCTCAGCCCACTCCGACCCGATCAGATGGTTGAACTGGCCAAGGAAGCCTACAGTATAGCTTACCGTATCGCCAATATGAAAACAAGTTCCCCGGCTGCGTCGTCCACTAGCCTGTTCAGTCCAAAAGCCAAACGTACATTGCTTGGAAAGGCTGAAGATGAGCCGAAGCGAGAAGCTGTTCTGTGCAGTGAAGCATCTGAAGAAGGTGCTTCTCCCACCAAACAGCTCAAATTCTGTGATCATTTCACGAAAGATGATGAGTCGGACAACCTTACCGGCAACCCAGAAAAGGAGCCAAAAAGAAAAGGCACTTTCACGAAAGAGGAGCCCGTTGAAAACCTGCTGGCTTTACGTACTATGGCTACGCAGTCTGGAGAAAAAGGCACAAAGCCGCCAGCAGGGAGCCGACTTGGACTGCTTCGACCGAAGAGCGGTCAACAGGCCAGCAAGCTGCAGGCCCCCACGTCCCGGCTGACCAGGGTCACCAACAGCCAGCCCAACCTGGTCATTCGCAAGGTGTGAATTTTGTGTGCGCTTCTTAATGTTGATATGGGCCACCTTTGATCATTAGATCTGATAAACAAAGGGAAGTAAGCGCTCTGAATGCATACGACATGTGTAATAGAGTAAGTGGGAGTTATTCGGAACCATTCACCTGGCACCTGAGAGACTAACAAGCATTGAAATGAACAAGCGACTTAATTACTCTTAATGATAATGTCTTGATCATGTGTTTTCGTGCTTCCTTTTTGACTCACATGCGAAGCAAAAGTGAGTCTATGTACTCACCCGAGTCGTCCGTCCGTCCGGCCGGCCGGCCGTCCGGAAAACTTTAACGTTGGATATTTCTTGGACACTATTCAGTCTATCAGTACCAAATTTGGCAAGATGGTGTATGATGACAAGGCCCCAAAAAACATACATAGCATCTTGACCTTGCTTCAAGGTCAAGGTCGCAGGGGCCATAAATGTTGTCTAAAAAACAGGTATTTTTCACATTTTTCCCATTTTCTCTGAAGTTTTTGAGATTGAATACCTCACCTATATATGATATATAGGGCAAAGTAAGCCCCATCTTTTGATACCAGTTTGGTTTACCTTGCTTCAAGGTCAAGGTCACAGGAGCTCTTCAAAGTTGGATTGCATACATATTTTGAAGTGACCTTGACCCTGAACTATGGAAGATAACTGTTTCAAACTTAAAAATTATGTGGGGCACATGTTATGCTTTCATCATGAGACACATTTGGTCACATATGATCAAGGTCAAGGTCACTTTGACCCTTATGAAATGTGACCAAAATAAGGTAGTGAACCACTAAAAGTGACCATATCTCATGGTAGAAAGGGCCAATAAGCACCATTGTACTTCCTATGTCTTGAATTAACAGCTTTGTGTTGCATGACCTTGGATGACCTTGACCTTGGGTCAAGGTCACATGTATTTTGGTAGGAAAAATGTGTAAAGCAGTTCTTAGTGTATGATGTCATTGCTAGGTTTAGTTATTTGACCTTGACCCTGAAGGTCAAGGTCATGTAAAGGTCAAGGTCAAGCATGTGAGTCGTATGGGCTTTGCCCTTCTTGTTACATTTAGTCAAGTTTTGACTAAATGTTCATAGAGGGGGGAATCGAGACGAGGGTCGTAGTGTGTGTGTGTGTGTGTGTAGAGCGATTCAGAGTAAACTACTGGACCGATCTTCATGAAAAATGAGTTCCTGTGTATGATATCCCCAGACGTTTTTTTAAATTTTTTTGATAAATGTCTTTGATGACGTCATATCCGGCATTTTGTAAAAGTTGAGGCGGCACTGTCACACCTTCATTTTTCAATAAAATTGATTGAAATTTTGGCCAAGCAATCTTCGACAAAGGCCGGGCTTTCGTATTGCATTTCAGCTTGGAGGCTTAAAAATTAATTAATGACTTTGGTCATGAAAAATCTGAAAATTGTAATTAAATTTTTTTTTTATAAAACGATTCAAATTTACGTTTATCGTATTCTTCATCATTTTCTGATTGCAAAAACATATCAATATGTTATATTCGTATTAAAAACAAACTCTGAAATAAAATAAAAAATTATGATTAAAATTAATTTTTTGAAATCGATTTAAAAACAATTTCATCTTATTTCTTGTCCATTCCTAATTCCAAAAACATATAGATATGATGTGTTTGGATTAAAAACACGTTCAGAGAGTTAAAAAGAATAGAGATATAGAAAAGCGTGCTATCCTCCTCAGCGCAACCGCTCCCGCGCTTTTCTGGATTGTTAATTTCACTGCCTTTGCCACGAGTGGTGGACAGACGATGCTACAAGTGTACGGTCTTGCGGAAAAAATGCAATGCGTTCAGTTTCATTCTGTGAGTTCGACTGAGCTTGACTAAATGTTGTATTTTCGCCTTACGCAACTTTTTTGTTTTTGTGGTACTGTTACTGTTAGTTCTCTTTGTGCTATATTTGTCTTTCTTAACCTATTTACACTTTTATCATTTGTCTTTCTTAGTACCTATTTACACTTTTATCATTTGTCTTTCTTAGTACCTATTTACACTTTTATCATTTGTCTTTCTTAGTACCTATTTACACTTTTATAATTTGTCTTTCTTAGTACCTATTTACACTTTTATAATTTGTCGATTTGCTGGTTTGTTTGTTGACTTGCAGCCGTCTGCAACAGAGACAGAAAAGCCTGCAGGCAACGCTGAAGCAACAAGTTCTACCAATCAGACGGCCCCTGTAGCAAAGAGGAGCTTACAAATACCTAAAACAGTAAGATACATTTTGCTTGTGTTTGTCTGGAAGGATGATTTACTTAGATTTGATTATCCCAAGTTAAAAGACAACAAAAATCGGTACTTACCAAGTGACCAACACAAGGACTGCACAGACAAAGACAAAGTCACATTTTTGCCTGTTTTTCAACTTTGTTTTTCTCTCCCACAGTCATCTTGTTGTTTAGATTTTGATTATTCAGTTAGCAGAACATTTGGGTAGCAGGGTTAGCGCTGAATAAGTGTTTTGTGCACTTTGACACTAGGAAAACAAGGGTTTTTTGTGCAGTGATGTGACCAAAATATGTATGGCCCCTGAAAAATTCACTATTGACGCAAAATGTGCAATGTGCATTTACTTTAGTTTATTTGTGTGTGCAGTTTGGTTAGAAAAAAAAGAGATTAGGCCATGACATTTTTAAATGTGTCAAGCGCAAAGAGCATAATTGTAAAGTTATAAATGCTCATTTATTATTATTATCTTCTTCTTTTCGATCGCCGATCACACTTGGAGTCCAGATCTTGAGATATAATTAGTGGTCCTCTGCAGCGCAGCCACTGGCCCGTACAGCTTGTTGTGCAGGGACTCCGGCATTGGCCAGATTTCCTCTCTCAGCACCTGGTGGTTCCTGCAGTCTCGTAGGATGTGGGCCGTGTCCTGCTCATTATTATTATTATTATGACATTTTATTTCAGGCAAAGGACACTAAGAATCTTTCTCTGTCTGATGTTATAATTTACATGCATTCAAATACAAAAGAATACAATTTGCTGACACAATTGCTCTCTCTCTCTCTCACACACACACACACACACATACACACCATTTAGTCTTCCTTTTCTATAAGATGTGACCTATTTTTGAGGACAGCAATTTTGTTCAGTACTCTTTTTTTCTCTCTTTTATATTTGCAACAGGTTACATTCAAAACTTTGGTCAAATGTTACTTGTACTAGTTGTACGCTAAGGAGTCTAGCAGATTGTCATGTTCTTCAATTGACAATTTTTACAGGAAAATTGACATATTTTTTAAAAGAGATTTTTGTCTGTTTAAAGTCAACACTGATAATGATAGGGGCTTATCATACGTGAAATAACAGTGCAAGGTTCCAGACTACAAAGCACAGCACGGCGGAAGAAATGAAGATTCTGTACCTCCCATGACCAGAGTCTCATCCCCAGATGAAAATAACAAGCCAGCCACTGCTCGTCAAAGCAAGATTGGAGTCAGACGTGCACAGTCCCTGAATATCAAGGTTCTTGCTTTTCATGCAGGTTCTTTTGCACCAGTTTGCATGGATAACTGCACTGCATTTTATTGGTGGAGGTTATTTTACATGGCTTGGATAGATCTCTTTTAGCCTTTGTTCGAGACGGGCGCTGTGGCGGGGTGGTAAGACCTCGGCCTCTTAATCGGAAGGTCGAGGGTTCGAATCCCGGCCGCGGCCGCCTGGTGGGTTAAGTGTGGAGATTTTTCCGATCTCCCAGGTCAACTTATGTGCAGACCTGCTTAGTGGCTTATCCCCCTTCGTGTGTACACGCAAGCACAAGACCAAGTGCGCACGGAAAAGATCCTGTAATCCATGTCAGAGTTCGGTGGGTTATAGAAACACGAAAATACCCAGCATGCTTCCTCGGAAAGCGGCGTATGGCTGCCTAAATGGCGGGGTAAAAACGGTCATACACGTAAAATTCCACTCGTGCAAAAACACGAGTGTACGTGGGAGTTTCAGCCCACGAACGCAGAAGAAGAAGAAGAAGCCTTTGTTCGGCTGGAAAAATTTGCTTGCGCATAGTTTGCAATTGTTCTTTTAATTGAAATAAATGTGTGTGCAAGGTTGGCAGTCTTGGCTGTTATTTTACAGAGTGGACTGCCATCTAGGCCAGGCTCAAGACTGGCCCTTCCATCGCAGAAGACGTCGGCTGCTGCGCCCAGACAAGAAAGCAGGGATGCGAGTGTTCCAGCTTCAACCTCTAGAGTTCCAGCAGGAATACCCAGGGGCCCAGCCACAAAGCTTCAACTTATGCAACCAGGCCAGCTTCAGCGCCGATCCTTTGCCATGGGTCGTGGGAAAAGTGCTGCTCCTTCACAAAGTGGTCCCATGAAAGTGCCCGCTCAGCCTGCGCCTAAAATGGGGGACACAGTTGAAAGACCCTGTGAGTGAACGAAAAGGATGTGTGTCTAGGTGTTTTGTTTTGTAAGTGTCTCTGTTATGCTGTCATTTTGTGTGAGGGCATTCAGGATTATGTAATCTTACTACTGGGTCCAAAAGGGTCTTGAAGCTCAGTTGGTCGAGACGAGTACTGGACTTTAAAATCCTCAGCTCACGAGTTGGAATTCAGGCCGGGACAGGCATGGGTCCATGGGTCAACTTTATGTGATAACTTGAGAGATAGTATCAATGTCCCAAAGGGGGGAAGCTTCCTAAAATTGTCAGCAATTAGGCGATAAAGTATGAAATGAAATACTACTGTGGTGTTGGTCTTGTTGTGGTGCATTGAACATGAACACTGCTTACAGTTTTGAAGCAGTGCACAACAGTCAGATACTGGTAATGCTGCATGTGCTTTCACCTGTGGCAAAAAATTGGTTACTGAAGAGAAATGAGAATAGAACATAGTATTCTCCAGCGATGATATCAAAGTTTTCATGCATGAACTTTTGCGTTGTGAAAGAGTGTTCATGTGAGCAGTCTTGGCAATAATCTCTGTCACTGTTTTTGTCTGAATGAATCAATTGTAAATCACTCTCTCGAACCTGCAATTTCCAGACAACCCGCAACTTGCTGCTGCGGCCAAAGCCAACGGTAACAGCCAGTGCCCCAACACGCCTGTAGGGGAGAAGCGCGACGTGCCCAAAAAGATGCTGTCACTCAGTTCTGAAGGCTCCACGCCAGCCAGATCTTCATGGTAATTTCATAGCATTTTCAACACAAGCTACTGTTTGGAAATCTGTTTACAACACCATTTGTGTGCTTTTACAGTTGTAAATAGTTGCGAAAAAATAATCAGCTTTGATGTCTCAGGTAAGTTATGGCCTTGAGCCAGGATGTAAGAGGATCTTGTTTGACTTTTGATTCTGGTTCACTTGTTACGTTACAGTTTGTTCAGAGAATTGTTTTGATTGTTGTAAGGCTGCAATTTCTTCAATGAGTTATATAACCCTACAGTAGCTCTGTTGTTACTGGACTTAATCATTGCTACGGTTTTGCATTTGGTTTATTTATTTATTTAGTTTTTTAGTTTTTTTTTGTGGTTTTGTATGGGTGTGTTTTTGATGTTTTTTGAAAGCACCTGTCCACTTTGTTCATATTTCATTTGTGCATGAGGTTTGTTGGTTACTTGTTGACAGTTCATCTAGTTCAGCATGCGGAAGTACCCCAGGGTCTGTCAGCAAGAGATTGTCGATGCTCCCAACACCTTCAAAACGCGGCAGTGTAGCTGGCTCTCTGCCCCCGCCCAGGTAACGTCACAGCACAGCACAATGCTGATGGTGATTTTAAGTGATAGCAACAAAGTCTGTGTTACAGTGGAACCCCCCTTTTAAGAACCCTGCCCCAATTTTAGACCTCCTTCTTTTGAACACCCTGTTATTTCATATTTTCTGTTTATGAGCTCTATAAAGTTTCCTTTGTTCTCAGATTGTTAGTGGTCTTGAAACAGGGGTGCCACTGGAACATTCGCTTTTGTATGCCTCCTTTGGTCAAGGTATTTTGAAGGCCATCTCGTGCTGGCAGAAGCAGCCGACTGAAAAATGAATCCCAGTGTAGTGCAGTTTATACTTTTTTGTCAAGTTCACAATTACTTATTTAAAATCGCTGAAAACTTTGCCATGATTTTGGAAGAGCTGCTGAGCTTTTTCACAGTAGTAAAAAGGAGCAAGGCCATAAACTTCAGGACACTTATTTGATCATTTTAGCAAATTTGGTGGTCAAGGTGCTTTTAAGTTCATATGGAGATCATAGGCGCATCTATAGTAACAAGTAAGTATTATTTGGTATCATTTGTCGGTGTTCAGGCTCTGTCTTTGCTAGATTTCACAATAAGCAGTGTATAGGCAAGATGCAGGAACACAGTCAATTTGAAAGTGAAACTCTGTCATTTTGACAGGGAGCTGGCCATTATGCTTTTGATTTTATCCATCAATTCATTGGCCACATTGATAATGATGATAAATAACTTTTCTATTGCGAGTCCTATCAATTAGCCCCAGGCGCTTTACAATTTCATTCTAAAACAAACGAGCAAAAATTTAACGAGCATAGAAAGCACACAAATTACTGAGACAAAGAGTCTGAACTTCATTCAAATCATTGTGACTCATTGTATTTCTGAAAAGTATGTTTGTGTTGCAGCCCTCTGTCAGTAAGCAGCATCAACAGCAGCAAATTGAAGTGGTCTTTGGGGTCGTCTAGTGACGCACCCGATTCTCCTACCTTCGATCCAAAGGCATCCAGCAAACTATTGAGAAGTCGAAATGCTTCAGGTTTCAAGGTAAGAGGGATCATTGTGATGATATATTTTATATTTTGGTCAAATAAGTTGTGATTGTTTGAGAAACATAGCAAAGTTTGTCGTTCGGCGGTGGTGGTCGGTCCGTGACGTCAGAATCGTGTCTAAAAGTTAAAAAAACAAGCTCTGCACAGGGCTAAAAAACCATTTTAGCACAGTCCTTCACAGTCATTGTCATCAGGATTTCATAGCTAGGTTTGGCACTTCCGCCGAAAATACGCATGCGTACACCCTTTAACACATGCAAACTTGGGCCAGCGACTGAAAAAAAGCAAACAGTTTGAAACAAGGAGTATTTGGAAAGAGTTGTCTTCCTTGTAAATCCCTCGCTCATTTTAGCACAATATTACACAGGCAAAGCTCAGTGGCCCATTGCAACATTTCTTGTCAATAGTTTTCCGAACGTATGTTCGTCCTTGCTGTGCGATCTATGCATAGAGGTTTGTGCGTTTTAATATACATTACTTTCAGTTTGATTGTGTCCCTAATTGATCTGAGCTACTAAAAGAACTGTCACCGTGTCAACTAGTGACTGTAGGGTAATTTGAATCGACACCCTTTTTCTGCACTGACACAGCAACAGACACAGAAAGCATCCAGTCACCAGTTTGAGAACAAGGGATGCAACCACAGAGCTACAATACAGTGATAGGGAAATCTGGCAGGAGTCAAACGATATTGTCAAGTTTACGCCATGTAAACCAGCGTCAGAGAAAATTTACTGATTTCTACATATAATAATAATAATAATAACGGGCATTTATAAAGCGCCTTATCAGAAGTTCAAAGCGCGTGACAACAATACATGTATACAACAAGAAGGGCAAAGCCCATACGACTCACATGCTTTACACATTTTTCCTACCAAAATACATGTGACCTTGACCCAAGGCCTGTTTCCAACTTGCCATTCATTTCTAAAATTCTGGAAAAAGTAGTGCTTAGTCAGCTTCTCTCCCACCTTGAAACCAACAACCTCTGCAACCCTCTTCAGTCAGCGTATAGGGCTGGCCACAGCACCGAGACTGTTTTGCTTCGTGTTGTGAATGACATTCTTTCTGCTCTGGATAATGATGACCTATCAGTTCTGCTTCTCTTGGATAACTCAGCTGCGTTCGATACGATCGATCACTCTGTTCTGCTCTCTCGTCTCGAATCTGTTTTTGGCATTCACTCTACCGCTCTTCACTGGTTTAGTTCATATCTACAGGGCCGTAGTCAGTATGTGTCTGTCAATAATCTCTCATCTCCTCCATCTCCTCTCTGTTTCGGCGTTCCCCAGGGATCAGTTCTAGGCCCAGTTTTATTTGTACTATACACCACTCCTCTCTCTGCCGTCATCAAGCAACACGCAGTCAATCACTACCTCTTTGCAGACGACACACAACTCCAACAAGCATGCAAGCCTACAGAAATCCAAGCGGTGACGCACACTCTCCAAAACTGCACTTCAGATATTAAATCATGGATGACAAACAATATGCTCAAGTTAAATGATGACAAGACTGAATTTCTTCTTTTCTCTGGAGCTTCCTCTTCGACCACTTCCCTTCCAGCCTCCATCACAGTAGGTTCTAGTGACATTTCTCTCTCTGATAGTGCTAGGAATCTTGGGTTCATCATGGACTTCCACCTCTCAATGAAACAACACATCAAAAAAGTCTGTCAGACATGTTACTTTGAGATCAGAAGAATAGGTTCCATAAGAAAATTTCTCACTGTTGATGCCACTAAAACTCTCGTTACATCCTGCATTCTGTCCAGATTAGATTACTGCAACTCCCTTCTCATAGGCTGCCCTGACTCCACTCTCCAACCCTTGCAAAAAGTACAACACTCTGCTGCACGTCTCATTTTCAGAGCACAGCATCGACAACCCTGCACTCCTCTCATGAAAGAACTTCACTGGCTTCCTGTATCTCAACGTATTAGGTATAAAGCTGCCTGCTTCTGCTACAATATCATCTCTGAATCGGCACCTGCCTATCTTTCTGAACTGGTCTCTCTCTACACTCCCTCTCGCACCCTTCGTTCTTCTGATGATGCTCGACTTCTCTGTCAAGGTCGCTTTAAACGCAAGGCTCATGGCTTCCGCACGTTTTCGTATTATGGACCTCAGTTATGGAATTCACTCCCCTTTCAATTACGTCACTCTCCATCCATTTCATCTTTTAAGTCCAATTTGAAAACTCACTTGTTCCAACAACACTACGGATAGTTCCTTAGTATAGAGTCTGGGGATGTGAGATGTGCATGATGTGTTGTTTGAATCTGACAGTGATTGTATGATTTTTGTATACATGTATTGTTGTCACGCGCTTTGAACTTCTGATAAGGCGCTTTATAAATGCCCGTTATTATTATTTATTATCATGCAACACAAAGCTGTTAATTCAAGACATAGGAAGTACAATGGTGCTTATTGGCTCTTTCTACCATGAGATATGGTCACTGTTAGGAAACGCTACCGTTGCTGAGCTTTGGTTCAGTTTTGTGTGTTGCATGTAGTTGACTTATTTTTACTTTGTGGGAAAGTACCGATATTATATTTTGTAAACACAATATTTATGCTTGGACGAGAATGCAGGTGAACTTTCTAGTCCTGTCAAAACAAGTTGTTTACCATGCTGTTTTAGTGTGAGTTCGTGGCGTTCGATCGGATTAAGGGCGTCGGCACCTTTTGATGTACGTCACAGAGAACGTCACCATTCTAGTCCATGGGCGGTTCGCATATAATGTAGTTGTATCATGTTCGGTCTGGAATATTCTCGAGATTGAGTATTTACTATATATGCCAGCGCGATTTGAATGTTAAAAAAGCTTCTATTTGAGTTCTGCTAGATGTGCAGTTGTATGTATGTAATGCTAAATAAATCCTCGAACTCAATTTGACGAGTTGTTTTCTGTTGCTGCGAAGACGGGCGACGTAGAATAAAAGAACACAACTATACGACGTTTGAGAACTTGTGGCAATCTCAAGTGTCGTGTAACAATTGGGGTTCCTGAAGAGATCCTCACAGACCTGGGGACACAGTTTGTCTCTGAATGCATGGAAGAGGTCAACAGGCTGCTGAGCATTCGTCACTTGACTACGACACCCTATCACCCGATGTGCAATGGGCTGGTAGAAAAATTCAATGCGACGCTGAAGTCCACGCTGAAGAAACTATGCAGTGAGCAGCCAAGGCAGTGGCATCGCTACATCAATGCCTTGCTGTTTGCATACAGGGAGGTGCCACAAGAGTCCACTGGATTCTCCCCGTTCGAGCTGATGTACGGGCGGACCGTGAGAGGCCCGATGCAGATACTAAAGGAATTGTGGACGAAAGATGTGGACACACCTGAAGTGAAGAACAGTTACCAGTACGTGTTCGAGTTGCGAGAGAAACTGGAGGAGACTTTCGAGATTGCGAGAGAAAACTTGAGAAAGTCTCAGGATAGCGGAAAGCACTACTACGACCGCAAAGCCGTAAACAGGAAGTTTACACCAGGTAACAAAGTGCTGATACTGCTTCCCACTGATCACAACAAACTACTGATGCAGTGGAAAGGCCCATACGAGGTTGAGGCCGTGGTAGGGATCAACGACTACAAGGTGAATGTCGGCAAGAAGTCCAAGATCTACCACGCTAACCTCCTGAAACTGTATGTGGAGAGACCTCCGGAAGCAGTACAGGTCGCAGCAAGTGCGGAAGAACCAGCCGAACTAGACGAGTTCGACGGTGAGGAACTACTGGAGTTGGGAGACCTCCACAAGAAAGAGGGAGTGGATGACGTCAAGTTAGGACCGGACCTGACAGAAGACCAGCAGAAGGAGCTGCATGATTTTATGGGCGACTTCACCCATAGGTTCTCTGATGTTCCAGGCTCTACGTCCTTGGTCGAACATGAAGTCCACCTCACATCTGACGTTCCTGTTCGCTCAAAACCATACCCTATCCCGTTTCAGGCTCGGGAATCCTTGAAGAAGGACATTGACAACATGTTGAAGATGGGGGTCATCCGTGAGTCATCATCCCCTTACTCATCTCCCGTTGTTGTTGTCAAGAAGAAAGACGGTACAAACAGGGTATGCATTGACTTCAGGAAAGTGAATAAGATCACCGTGTTTGACCCTGAACCAATGCCGACGGCGGCTGATCTGTTCCGACGGTTGACTGGCAGTAAGATCTTCTCAAAGATCGATCTCAGCAAGGGATATTGGCAGATTCCTGTGCGCGAAGAGGACATACCAAAGACCGCCTTTGCAACTCCAGACGGAACGTATGAGTGCCTGCGGATGCCTTTTGGCATGGTGAACAGTGGTGCTACCCTGAAGAGGGGAATGCGAAAAATGCTCAAAGGAATGAAGAATGTTGTGTACTACTGGGATGATCTGCTAGTCCACACGGAGACCTTTGCGGAGCATCTGGAGACTTTGAGGGAACTGTTTTCCCGCCTGACAAAAGCTAATCTGACCGTGAGACCCAGCAAGTGCATTTTGGGGACCGACAACGTTGACTTCATAGGTCATTCACTGAAGGAAGGTCAAAAGGGGCTTTTGTTGGAAAACGTCACCAAGATCCTCAATGCGCCACGTCCTGAAACCAAGAAGCAGGTGCGATCCTTCCTTGGATTGGCTGGGTACTACAGAGAGTTCATTCCAAACTTCGCCGCCATAACGGCGCCTTTGTCGGACATGACTCGAAAAGGATGCCCCAACCGAATACTCTGGGGACCAGCTCAGGAGAAGGCATACCAGACCGTGCGCGACCTGATGTCACGAGACCCGGTGCTACGCCTTCCTAATACTGCCAAAGAGTTCATCTTGCGTACAGACGAAGGGATCGGCGCCATGCTGGTGCAAGAGCATGGAGGTAAACCGTTTCCGGTCAGCTATGCCAGCAAGAAGCTGTCAGAAGCCGAGAAGAACTATTCGACCATGGAGAAAGAGTGTTTAGCCATCGTGTGGGGAATCAAGAAATTTGAACTCTACCTCCAAGGGGTGAAATTCGTGCTTCAGACTGATCACAAACCCCTCACCTACCTGAACTCTGCAAAGTTTGTGAATAATCGTATCATGAGGTGGGTGATGTACTTGCAGAACTTTGATATGCGAGTGGAATCGATCAAAGGTTCAGACAATGTTGGAGCAGATTTTCTCAGCCGAGTATGTGAGTAAAACGGTGTTCATTCTCCAACAGACTAATGTACATACCTGGATTTCAATCTGTTATGTATACATAACATGTGTACAGGTAGCGTTTCAATGATTGAAAGAAATTAGGTAAATTTCTTCTGGTGTTGGGGGTAATGTTAGGAAACGCTACCGTTGCTGAGCTTTGGTTCAGTTTTGTGTGTTGCATGTAGTTGACTTATTTTTACTTTGTGGGAAAGTACCGATATTATATTTTGTAAACACAATATTTATGCTTGGACGAGAATGCAGGTGAACTTTCTAGTCCTGTCAAAACAAGTTGTTTACCATGCTGTTTTAGTGTGAGTTCGTGGCGTTCGATCGGATTAAGGGCGTCGGCACCTTTTGATGTACGTCACAGAGAACGTCACCATTCTAGTCCATGGGCGGTTCGCATATAATGTAGTTGTATCATGTTCGGTCTGGAATATTCTCGAGATTGAGTATTTACTATATATGCCAGCGCGATTTGAATGTTAAAAAAGCTTCTATTTGAGTTCTGCTAGATGTGCAGTTGTATGTATGTAATGCTAAATAAATCCTCGAACTCAATTTGACGAGTTGTTTTCTGTTGCTGCGAAGACGGGCGACGTAGAATAAAAGAACACAACTATACGACGTTTGAGAACTTGTGGCAATCTCAAGTGTCGTGTAACAGTCACTTTTAGTGGTTCACTACCTTATTTTGGTCACATTTCATAAGGGTCAAAGTGACCTTGACCTTGATCATATGTGACCAAATGTGTCTCATGATGAAAGCATAACATGTGCCCCACATAATTTTTAAGTTTGAAACAGTTATCTTCCATAGTTCAGGGTCAAGGTCACTTCAAAATATGTATACAATCCAACTTTGAAGAGCTCCTGTGACCTTGACCTTGAAGCAAGGTAAACCAAACTGGTATCAAAAGATGGGGCTTACTTTGCCCTATATATCATATATAGGTGAGGTATTGAATCTCAAAAACTTCAGAGAAAATGGGAAAAATATGAAAAATAGCTGTTTTTTAGGCAACATTTATGGCCCCTGCGACCTTGACCTTGAAGCAAGGTCAAGATGCTATGTATGTTTTTTGGGGCCTTGTCATCATACACCATCTTGCCAAACTTGGTACTGATAGACTGAATAGTGTCCAAGAAATATCCAACGTTAAAGTTTTCCGGACGGACGTCCGGACGGACGGACGACTCGGGTGAGTACATAGACTCACTTTTGCTTCGCATGTGAGTCAAAAATCATACAATCACTGTCAGATTCAAACAACACATCATGCACATCTCACATCCCCAGACTCTATACTAAGGAACTATCCGTAGTGTTGTTGGAACAGGTGAGTTTTCAAATTGGACTTAAAAGATGAAATGGATGGAGAGTGACGTAATTGAAAGGGGAGTGAATTCCATAACTGAGGTCCATAGTACGAAAACGTGCGGAAGCCATGAGCCTTGCGTTTAACCTTTGCCGGATGCCGCTTTTGACTACACACTCCCGACGATGCGGGTTTGTCTGAACCCATACATTTGAAAGAGGGTTTTTACCGTTTATTCCTCTAACGACGATGCGGGTTTGTCTGAACCCATACATTTGAAAGAGGGTTTTTACCGTTTATTTCTCTAACGACGGGGTGGGTTCAGGGAAACCCACAGCGCTACTTCAGTGGTTGCATCGAGTTTCTCCCTTCACCGACCTCTTGCAGGGGAGGGAGAGGGGGAGGGAGAGGGGGAGGGAGAGACTGAGAGAGACTGAGAGACTAAGAAAGAGAGAGAGAGAGAGAGAGAGAGAGAGAGAGAGAGAGACTAAGAAAGAGAGAGAGAGACTAAGAAAGAGAGAGAGAGAGACTAAGAAAGAGAGAGAGAGAGAGACTAAGAAAGAGAGAGAGAGAGACTAAAAGAGAGAGAGAGACTAAGAAAGAGAGAGAGAGACTAAGAGAGAGAAAGAGAGAAAGAGAGAGAGAGAGAGAGAGAGAGAGACTAAGAAAGAGAGAGAGAGACTAAGAGAGAGAGAGAGAGAGACTAAGAAAGAGAGAGAGAGAGAGAGACTAAGAAAGAGAGAGAGAGACTAAAAAAGAGAGAGAGAGACTAAGAAAGAAAGAGAGAGAGAGACTAAGAGAGAGAAAGAGACTAAGAAAGAGAGAGAGACTAAGAGAGAGACAGAGAGAGACAGAGAGAGAGACTGAGAGAGAGAGAGAGACTAAGAAAGAGAGAGAGAGACTAAGAAAGAGAGAGAGAGACTAAGAAAGAGAGAGAGAGAGACTAAGAAAGAGAGAGAGAGACTAAGAAAGAGAGAGAGAGACTAAGAAAGAGAGAGAGAGAGACTAAGAAAGAGAGAGAGACTAAGAAAGAGAGAGAGAGAGACTAAGAAAGAGAGAGAGAGAGAGACTAAGAAAGAGAGAGAGAGAGACTAAGAAAGAGAGAGAGAGAGAGACTAAGAAAGAGAGAGAGAGAGAGAGAGAGAGAGACTAAGAAAGAGAGAGAGACTAAGAAAGAGAGAGAGAGACTAAGAAAGAAAGAGAAAGAGAGAGAGAGAGAGACTAAGAGAGAGAGACTAAGAAAGAGAGAGAGAGAGACTAAGAAAGAGAGAGAGAAAGAGAGACTAAGAAAGAGAGAGAGACTAAGAGAGAGAGAGAGACTAAGAAAGAGAGTGAGAGAGACTAAGAGAGAGAGAGAGAGATACTAAGAAAGAGAGAGAGAGACTAAAAAAGAGAGAGAGAGACTAAGAAAGAGAGAGAGCGAGAGACTAAGAAAGAGAGAGAGAGAGACTAAGAGAGAGAGAGACTAAGAAAGAGAGAGAGAGAGACTAAGAAAGAGAGAGAGAGAGAGACTAAGAAAGAGAGACAGAGAGAGAGACTAAGAGAGAGAGACAGAGAGAGAGACTAAGAGAGAGAGACAGAGAGAGAGAGACAGAGAGAGAGACAGACAGAGAGAGAGAGACAGACAGAGAGAGAGAGACAGAGACAGAGAGAGAGAGACAGATAGACGGATAGACAGACAGACAGACAGACAGAGCAACTGACAACAGACATACAGACAGAGAGATACGGACAGACAAACAGAGAGACAGACAGTCTCTTGGAGACAAACAGGCAGACAGACACTGTTCCGCCGCTTTGGTAATTATGGGTGTAGCAGAACCCGCGCCGTCGGCAGAGGGATAGTTACAATCACTACTACTCTTTAAAAGTATGGGTATGTGTGAACCCGCGCCATCGGTAGTGTTTATGTAAATTATCATAATCAATTAATTCTGATGTTTCGTCATGTACACACAAAAAATTTGCAGACAGAGAGCAAATTAGGTGTGTGAGAGATACTTAAAATTTCAAAACGATACCTTTAATGGTTCCAGAGTTACAATGATTTTAGTGTGTCTCTGGGTACAGGTGAACCCAGGAAGCACGGCAAAGGTTAAAGCGACCTTGACGGAGAAGTCGAGCATCATCAGAAGAACGAAGGGTGCGAGAGGGAGTGTAGAGGGAGACCAGTTCAGAAAGATAGGCAGGTGCCGATTCAGAGATGATATTGTAGCAGAAGCAGGCAGCTTTATACCTAATACGTTCAGATGGTTGAGCTCTTTGGATTTTGCAAGTTCTAATAAAATATAAATTGCAACTGCATTTACGAAACTAAAGAAGTTACCAGTTACTTTTTTTGCAAGTCAATAGCCCTGTGCAGTGATCGGATTCTTCAGAGCAGCAGAGACTGACATCACCGCTGCCAATCATTGACGAGCGACAAACTTTGCTATGTATCGTTATTAAAAATGCCGTTTTCAAGGCAGGCTTTGGCTTCTAAACTGTGCTATGATTTCTTTTTAAAGCAAGGTTTGACTTTGGTGCTTTTGAAGCTGTGCTTTAGTTTCCTGCAGGATTGTTACAAAGTAGGCAGCATTTGCTGCGCTAGTTTGAATGTTGCTGTATTACCTGAATTATGTTTCTCTTTTTAATGAAATGAGTCGATTCTTGCAAAGGGACAATTTTATGCATGCTTTTGTCAACTTCATCTGATTTTTTTTGTGCTCACCAATCAGGAGAGTTTTTGTAATGAGCAGTGTTAGGCTGGCCAGCCAGCCGGTGGTAGACTTAGAAACATAACATTGCGGTTTTCTCAAATGAGACAAAAGTTTGGTTTACCCTTGTCAAAAAGAAAATGTTTGCTGGAGAAGATATTTACTGACAATATTCACCTGGCTTCCTGGTGTATTCGCTTCTTGTTTCAAACTTCTAATTAATGATTGATGCACCCCAAAAGCTGAATTGTGAAGCCCTCTGCAAGTTTATTTGGTAAACTCTTGAATAGCACACATTATTTCCACTGTTGGTTGATGGGGGTTATATGGAAAGAATGATTAGCTTTCTTTGTGTTTTCTTATTCAGAAAAGCAGTTTTTCTGGAGAACAATATTAACAATGTTTTAGAAAAAGAAAAAGGTATTTCTGTCCTTTGCAGTTGTGCATGATTGACAGATTGTCTGTTTCGCAAGCTTCAAATGCACATTTCATGCTTTCAATTTTATCCAGCAATTCATTAGTCTCATCCTGTCGGCTAGGCCTAGGGATACTGACTTCATCCAGAGCATTGTCATTGAACTAACTTATTGCTAGTCTGATTGTGTAACAAAAACAATCATGGCTTCCTGCTGTATTCACTCCTTGTATCAAATAGATCCACAGTTAAAATACTTTGCGACATTCACTTTGTATTCAAAATCATTGAAGAAAGCATATTTTAGTTGCAAGTTCATCATCTTTCCGCATGGCTAATATGTATTTTATCTTTCAGAACTCTTTCTTTTTTTCCCTCATTATCTAATCAAAGCAGTGTTTTTACTGTGTGGCAATTCACATGAATTATGAATGGAATGAAGTTCAGTATTCTGAAAAGCACAACATTTCCTGCGATAAAATCCCTGTCTGTGGAAGCATCAGAAGTAACTTGATTAGACAGCGGTTTCACAAGCCAAAGCAGCATTCTGATTTGATAAGGCAAAGTAGGGCAGTTGTTAAGCACTATAGCAGCGTTCTTTCATGACTGGTTGTTACAGGATAGTTGTACTAGTAGTGACGCCGATATCCCAGAAGCCTCTCCTTTTGCATTCAAGGTATGTATGTTGGTAAAACTGCACTCTAGGATGTTTGCTCGTTGTGTCTTTCCTTTATTTATGAATCAACAAATCTTGGTAGTGTTATGCATGAAAACGTTTCCTCTATTATCATGCCAACCGGCATAATGGGCAGTAAGTAAATAAGTAAGCATGAAAACGTTAGTCTTTTTCAGTTTCTCTCTCTCTTAAAGTAACAGGGTTGTACGCTTGCACGCTTTTGCTTCAGCTTTTTGTTGCGTGGTGGTTGTAACCTTTTCCTTCTTTTTTCCCCCTGTGAGACATAACTTCGTACAGATCTATTGTCTCACTGACAAAAGCTTATTTCTTTCTTCACTGCATGTGACATCTCCTCTGTAACCCTTTGTACCAATAATTTTCAAGAGCTTTATGTTATAAATACGCTGTAACCGTATACCAGTATGTGCTATTCCAATATGTTGTACAGTGGAACCCCCCCTTTAAAGACTCCCCAGTTGAAGACTTCCTCTCTTTGAAGATCTTACTTTTTCAGAGTTTTGTTCCTAGTCTTTAACCTCTATTTTAAGACTCTCTCTTCTTTTAGACCTGATCTCAGATTTCTGGGTCTTAAGGCGAAGTGCGCCACTGAAATTTAGAGTGATGGGACTTAAACAGCCATTTTGAGTTGTTAGCAGTTTTGCACCTTTCAATCTGTCTACTTTCATGAAATGCATATGATTACACTATACAAATTCATCAAAGTCTCTAAAAACATATTTCATTGCACCAACCCGGCGAATTTTTCTGTCTTTTCATTCACTCTTCCGATAAAAATTCCGATTTTCAACCCTTGACAACAGACATTTCTGCTCGCCCAACGCGGGAACGTCGTATACCGTTTGAACAGCAGTTCTCTCCCCTGTGTCATTCTGCGGTTATTTTCGGTTAAATATGGATTCTCCTGGGGAAACCCCCCTATTTTTCAAACAAGCAAACCACAGACACTTTCCATATACGGGGGTATGACGTAAATACCTGGCCACGATTGGTCAGATAGGCTCGCGTGGCTTTTCGCGTTTTAAAAGTCGTCTGCTCACCGCGTTTAGTTTTCGACTGAGTTTGCTTAGAAAAATGGCACGTGTGAAAAGATCAACGCTCCGAAAAACACATCATAAAGGCAAGTGTACGAGAAGACAACAACTGAAGAGTTGCAGAGACAAGAGAACAACTAAAACACAATCGGTGACCAAGCGCACAAAATCTGGATCGACCGCTGTGGCATGCAGATCAAATTCTGCGTCAGGACTGAGAGTGTGTTCTTGGCGGTTTGACGCGAAAACAATTCAAGACGAACACATAGGCCTACACAGCAGCCACTGGTCAAAAGCGACAGGTCCAGAGGCTTCCCAAACAAGGAGATGTCTTGTTGATTTGGAAACCTTTGATGGTATTGACTTGTAAACGAACTTTGTTGTCCGCAATGTAACTGTCACCATGCCCAGACTCAAAACAGGGACCCGGCCTTGCAGTGTACGCGCATACATGTGAGGAAGTTGTTCCAGGTACCGCTGGATACCTTGCTTCCAAAGAAAGCGGTCAAACGGATTATGGTCTCATCAGGCAAGCCGTTTATTCGTCCAGACTCCTTGATATGTGGGCTAGGTGCTCAACAATTTAACAAATTTTGTGAAAGTTTAGATTTGGTAGGCATGGATCACAAAACCTTCCAGAAGAAAGCTGATAAACTCTATCAACGACTTGACGTAGATCTACTGGAGGAGAAAGTATTCAGTGAGGCTGTCCGTCAGGTCAGACAGATACACGCAACGCACAATGGAATGACACTGTCTGATGATGATGTTCTTGATATCAGTGTAAGCTACGACGGATCATGGCTGACCAGGGGGCACTCGTCCCACATTGGAATAGGGTGTGCTGTAGTCTAGACGTGCTGACTGGAATTTGCTTTGACGCTCATGTTATGTGCAACTACTGTCATACGTTTGCCAGACAACTGGAAACAAACTTCTCCAGGAGAAACCCCTGGAGTATGCTGCCTGGCTGGTAAAACAACTGGACATCTGTGACAAGAATTGTGCAGGTGAGTGCGTAGATCTAAACAGTATGTGTGTATGGTGCGTTTGTGAAGACGTTTGTTGAAATGGGATGATAGTGTGTTGTGTTTGAATTTTACATAGATCTGTAAGTGTTTGTGAAAATGTGTGTCAGTGTTGTGTGTGCGCTGTCTATGTGAAGTGTACGTGTGTGTGTGTGTCTGTGCGTGTTTGTGTATTTGTGTGTGTTTGGGTACTAATCCATGCATAGTCATGTACTGAACAAAAACAATGATAGCGTCTATGTTGGTAGATCTGTGGCTGATTGCCTTGTGTGTGTGTGTGTGTGTGTGTGTGTGTGTGTGTGTGTGTGTGTGTGTGTGTGTGCATGCATGTGTGCATGCATGTGTGTGTGTGTGTGTTTGGGTACTAATCCATGCATAGTAATACATGTACTGAACAAAAGCAATAATAGCGTCTATGTTGGTAGATATGTGGCTGATTGCCTTTTGTGTGTGTGTGTGTGTTTGTGTGTGTTTGTGTGTTTGCTATTCAGTGGCTGACTTTGACTGAAACGGTGGTTTTATTTTTAGGTTCCAGTGGCATCATGGAAGTCGAGGCGGCTCGGGTTCTGTGGGGCAGGTCAGTGTCGCAGCACAATCTGCGATACACAGTTATCCTGTCAGACGGTGACACAAAAACCTTCCAGGAACTTTCCAAAATAAAGCCTTATGGAGATCAAGTAACCATCGAAAAAGAAGAGTACATCAATCACGTTTCCAAGCGTCTTGTAACAGCGCTTCGCAACCTTGTGACAGACTGCCGCAAAAAAGGAATCACTTTGGGAGGGCGAGGGTATGATCAGCTGACTCTGAATACAATCAGGAAGTTGACGATATATTATAATCGGGCAATTAGGGGGGAGGGGGGGGGGTAAGACAGTTGCAGACATGAAACGGGCAGTGATGGCATCTCTGCGTCACGGCTTCTCAACAGATGACAAGCCACAGCATGACTTGTGCCCCCATGGTGCCGCGTCATGGTCCTTCTACCAACCCCCAGGACCACACGCAAAACTCGTCCATACACCTCTCAACTTCAAGAAGCTGAATCCTCCTCTAGAACCAGTTTACCAGAGACTGACGAAAGATCAACTGCTTCAGAGATGTGTGTCAGGAAAAACCCAAAACTCTAATGAGTGTCTCCACAGCAGCGTTTGGGTTCGCTGCCCCAAGGACAAATTTGCATGTAAAAATCGCGTACGGTTTGCAGTCGTCACAGGGGCTAGGGAATTCAATTTTGAACCAGCGGCTGCTCTCAACACTGCACAGTTCTACGGCTTTACAACAGGCTGTAACATGAAAAGACTAAACAAGGCTAGGAGTGTAAAAGGGTTCTTGGCAGCCTCAGGTTCAAGAAAGATCAGCTAAACAAGAGACGCGACACTGTGCGTGCAGCTAAACTCAAAAGACAGGATGAGCTCATCAGACTACAAGGGGGTGCAGCATATGCTGCTGGGCAGTTTTAGGTAAGCCTGTAGTTACCAGGTGTCTGTGAAAAATACCTGAACTATGTTAACATTGATTTGGGGTGAATGAAAGAGCTTTGAAATGTTCTCGGCCTTGTTTCTCTGTTCAGCGTTTTTGCATGACCTGCTTTCTAGGAAACTGTTTTTCTTCAATCCAGCTGTTCAGAATGCAATGAAACTTAAGGGACATGCTTATCAGAGGACAACCTGTGGAATGACAACAGGAATTTTCTTTAAATTAATAAATAACTGTTCAGGCGGGTCATATTTACTAAAATTGTGCTGAAAAACATGATAATTCATCTAAAAAAAATATTTTATCAGAACTATTCATCCTAGAAAAAATCCCTGTTGTCATTCCACAACTATGGACTCCTACATCCTACATACAAAAAATCACATTCCTATGATTTAAGGGGAAGCTAAAAAACGTGTTCCTAGCAACCCATTTTGGCAGTTGGAGATTGCCGTTTCCATGGTAACGGACAGTGACGTACTGAAAACGTTATCCGTTTTGAAATCGTATATGCCTTACCACTTCATAAGCATATAACATTAGCCTATGGTAGAAGTAAATACAAATTTAGATTTTAGTGGCTCCCTTTGCCTTAAAGGGAGTTCCACTGCACTGCCATTGATTCTTAGTTTTTGTTCATGTGAGACTGTTGGTGTTTTGGGAAGCCAAAGGTTTGCAAGGCTGCTCATGGTGGACAATTGCAGCTTTCAAAGATTATAGCTAAAGCTGTTTTTATTGACAATGATTAAAGAAGTCATATTTAAAAGATAATGGCTAACTTTTCTTTCATTTGCTAGTTGTTCTGTGTAAATGAATGCAAATGCGCTAGTACGCTATCATACAGGAACAAACACAACTCACAATGTAGGTTCCCTCCACTGTATTATACAGGTATGACAAACATACACACAAATACACACAATCATGAACATAAATGTTAGGTATTCAAAAATTGGGTACTCACAGGTTTGGATGCAAAAACAAAGCGAGATTACAATCCCGTGCACAATTTTACTAACAAAACCCTCTACCCTTCACTTATGTAGAGAAATACACAAACAGTCCGTGAACTCACAGGCACACGATATTTACTTTATTTACTGGTATTGACTCACGGCTCGTGTGTAGTCAGAAAAAACAGTTACAGTTCATATTCCGGCAGACTCAAATCACTGTCTGCTCTGCCTACAAAACACTCATTATATCTTATGTACTTAGATCTTATAGACATATTTTAACTCTGTTCATACACAGAATTACACAGTGTCTATGGCCGTTCACTAGGAAATGTATCTGAATACTAATTCCTTTCACTGGCGACCTCGGTCTACTCAGTTCCTTTCGTCCTGTGACCTCTATGGTCCAACTATACGGACAACCATAACCTTGCAATAACTTCGCGAAATCCAGTCGAATTTCAGCTATGCTGGTCTAGAGTTACGATACTTCGGCGGCTTCTCAGATCCTTCACACTTGTCATCTGGCCACTATCTCCCTCTCAGGCCGGTTATACGACGCACTGCACAACTTAAATAGCGGACATCTTGTCTTAGATATCTGTCTGCTATGTTTACAGTGTTAGTCGATTCAACTTATGCGATAAACACTCTAGCGATATTCGAATGCTTATTCCATTTACCTGTGAAGTGCTTTCCTGTCGCATCTATCCGGGCTTCCTTCCTCCCGGCCGATTACTTGGACAACCCCTCAATGTCCAAGGACAGTGGAAAAGTGTAAAAATACCCTAGTTGCGATTTACAACGTCAGCTACTCCCGGTCAGTGAGCTGAACTCACAGTGCGTGCAACACACTTTGCTATGTCACGCTATATCTCTGGTTAGCGCTCTAAAAGCGTGGAGGATATCACTGTCAAACTTTGCCTGTTACAGTGTTATTCGTGATTTCCTTCACATTCTGATCAGTCAGGAAGACAGAACTTTAGGCCGTAATATCAAACTTGTACAAAGAATGAAATTACCATTATTTGGGCAATGTCTTGTTGATTTGGCAACCTTTTCCTTCATTTACTAGTTGTAAATCAGTCTGGAAGACAGAACTTTAGGCCGTAATATCAAACGTGTACAAAGAATGAAATTACCATTGTTTGGGCAATGTCTTGTTGATTTGGCAACCTTTTCCTTCATTTACTAGTTGTAAATCAGTCTGGAAGACAGAACTTTAGGCTGTAATATCAAACTTTTACAAAGAATTAAATTACCATTGTTGGGCAATGTTTTGTTGGTTTGATTGTGGAGTTAGTTGTTGCACTGAATGAATCCCCAAAATGTTCACTTTTCTTCCAATATGTGATGTCACTTTTTCAGGGTTAGTTTGAAAGGTAGCCTTATGTTGCTGAAAAAATGTCTGCACAAGGAAATTTGCTTCCGTGTGTATAAGCCAAGACAATAATGTGTTTTTCTACACTTTCAAAGAAAAGGATTATGCAGTAACTTGTTCTTTATTGTGTGCATGTGTTTTTCAGACACGCAAAGCCCTGGTGCAGAACACTCCGGACGTGCCCAAGCGAACCATGTCGCGGTGGTCTCCCCTCAGACGGCAGAGAGCTCCCTTTGAAGATGAAGTTTCCATGTGTACAAAGAGGGTCACCCCGCCTAACTGAAGGGACATTGAATAGTGGAATACAATATGCAACAGTCCTGGAAAGCGTATGTTTGATGCACCTACTGAAAAAATGTGAAGACTGAAGGGGATATTCCTTGCATGAGAACTGGATTGAACAGTAGTACTATATTTGACGGACTACAAGCCGCGACTTTAAATTTTTTTTTCGCATTGCGGCTTATAAAAAGATGCGGCTAAAACGTTACCTAAACTTGAATTGCATTCACCTAATGGAAGTCGCCGCGGATTTTCATTTCGCTCGATTAGCGATTACCGGTACTTTATTAGCTCTCTACTCGGTTACAAATTGTGTGTGTGGCATTTTTCTTCAAACTTTTTCACTTTTCTTCTTTGTTTCACATGTTTATTCTCGGAGCCGATTTCGCCAAATACCGTACTTTCGTTTGCCTGGTTGTTTTGATTGATTGACACGATCTGATTATATTTTTTTCGGCGGCGACTAATATAGTGACGCGGCCTATACGTGGCTCGCCCCAATTTTTTTTGTTTAAGTCGGGGGTGCGGCTTATAAAACGGTGCGTCTTGTAATCCGTCAAATTCGGTATTTGTTACGTGCACATTAGCTTCTACTTCTAGTCCTAGTTTATAGCGAGCCAAAATTTGAGATCAGGTTTCAAAAGAAAGGGAGCTTTAAAATGGAGATAATTGTACAGATGTTATGTTATAAAAAGATGCGGCTAAAACGTTGTGAAGAGAAAATCTGAGAAAGGAAAGTCTTTAATGATGGGATTCTTAAATGGGTTTTGTTTGTTTTTGAAATGGGTGTTCCAATGTACAGAAGAAACAATAAATGCTAGAGGCCTTCACACTAGATTTCCAATTTTAATTTGACTTCATTTACACTTTGCACCCCCCGCGGGTTAGGGGGAAGAATTTACCTGATGCTCCCCAGCATGTCGTAAGAGGCGACTAACGGATTCTGTTTCTCCTTTTACCCTTGTTAAGTGTTTCTTGTATAGAATATAGTCAATTTTTGTAAAGATTTTAGTCAAGCAGTATGTAAGAAATGTTAAGTCCTTTGTACTGGAAACTTGCATTCTCCCAGTAAGGTCATATATTGTACTACGTTGCAAGCCCCTGGAGCAAATTTTTGATTAGTGCTTTTGTGAACAAGAAACAATTGACAAGTGGCTCTATCCCATCTCCGCCCTTTCCCCGTCGCGATATAACCTTCGTGGTTGAAAACGACGTTAAACACCAAATAAAGAAAGAAAGAATTTACACTTTGCGGGTGAGGTGTTAGTGTTGTACATTGATTTTGTTGGTTGTTAATGGTACACCCTTGTTAGCATTTTGGTTTAAATTAATAGCCTGATGTTCAGTTTTCACAGGTATTCTCACCACCCCCACCCACCCTGCCATCAAACGGGATCTGAACATGAACGTTTACTTTCTGTGGGATGAAAAAACAACCCACCCTTCTAGGCTATTGCAATGTTAGAGAGCAGTATTTGTATGCTAGTCTTTTTTTAGCTTTTACTTTTGTAGCAATATTAGACATTAGACATATTCGTAGCAAGAATAGTAATGACTTGAGGGCCGGGCAAACTTAGGCTGTGCAGGTGGTCACACCTTACATTACACCTTGTGAATCTCTTGTGCAGAGCCTTGCGTGTGGGCTTATTATAAAATCTTGTTGTTTTCATTACTTCTCCCCTCATAAGCTCGGCAGAATTGACCAATCAGAAGAGGGGAGGCGGTGACGCCCTCTGCTGGGGGCAGCGAGGTGCGTGACTTCAAACAAGATGGCAGACTTTGGTTTGGTTCTCTTCCTCGCAATTTTGCTAACTTATGGTCTTATGTAGAAATCATGAAGCACTCTGGACCTCATCATTTGAGTGTTTCTTCAAGAATAACATAAATAATGTGTATCCACAAGTGCAGGTGGCCATTTACACCTAAACACAAACGCACACGTCACTGCTAGCTTTCCACTGGGAGGAAGTGACCCGAATTTCCCAACGATGGATAAGATATAGTGGCTGTCTATTCTGATAAATTGTGTATGTAGTGCGGAGCCATAGTGAACCGCGTTATGAACAATTTCACAAGCACGTGGCCACTCTGCAAAATACCACGCGATGAAAACATGTCATTAGGCGATTCATAAGCCGTATGACATAACATGTGTGGCCACTTCTTTGGTCACAAGACAATAATTATTGTAGGTGTGTTTGCTCAGAAAGTATGAATCCTTTCACTGACATGTATCACTGTGTGCTGTGTCCTGTGATATTATATGAATGTACTTGTAGTTGCTTCCTTGATTGAATTGCTACAAACATTGTGTGGTGTTATTCACCACCTTGTGGAATATATTTTTAACAACATATGGAAAATCGGGGTTTTTTTTTTACAATCTATGGGAAATATAAAGTTTTTACCTTTACCAGGAAAAAATGCACGATTGTAACTGCTGATTTGTTTTTGCCGGTGACTCCACGTTTACTGACTATGGAGTAGTTGTGCAGAAAAAGGATTGTGTAGTTAGTGATAGTATTTTGAAGTCATTGTTTAATTATTATCATACTTTTTGTCCTCTGTTCGTGCATTTTTTGGAACTGTTCCTGGTGTGCTGAATCAGCATATTTTTGTTGTCACTCTGCCTGTATTTCTTCCAAGCATTGTTTTAACCAGTCTGCAAAAACAATAATTTGATGTTTGTGTTTGCATACCCCATTGCAGTTATCCAGTATTTTTTTCTCATGGTTTGGGGGTTGCGGACAATTGTTGTGATATGCATGTTGATTTAAAGATGCAACTGTTCCATTTCTCTGCGTCTTATTCTACATTACCCAATGTAAACAAAAAAAGTTCTGAAGTACGATATTCAATTTTTTTAATTGTCATCACAATTGTGCAAGAACGATATACAACTGACAAACTAGCATAACAATATGTTGACTTTGACTTCAAGTTGTTCTCAATACCGATAAACATTCACAACACAGAATGTTCACTGGCGCTGGAAGTGAGGATAAAAAAGACAATTAAGTACATGTACTCATGAAAACAAACTTATTGTAATTGTCATGTATGTAATATAATTTCACTGATGTAATTTCTGCTCATCTCAGGAGAGATGCACATGCACGTGTGTACCATTCAGTGTAGAATAAACATTACAGATCATTTTACCCCCCGCGGGTTAGGGGGAAGAATTTACCCGATGCTCCCCAGCATGTCGTAAGAGGCGACTAACGGATTCTGTTTCTCTTTTTACCCTTGTTAAGTGTTTCTTGTATAGAATATAGTCAATTTTTGTAAAGATTTTAGTCAAGCAGTATGTAAGAAATGTTAAGTCCTTTGTACTGGAAACTTACATTCTCCCAGTAAGGTAATACATTGTACTACGTTGCAAGGCCCTGGAGCAAATTTTTGATTAGTGCTTTTGTGAACAAGAAACGATTGACAAGTGGCTCTATCCCATCTCCGCCTTTCCCCGTCGCGATATAACCTTCGTGGTTGAAAACGATGTTAAACACCAAATAAAGAAAGAAAGAAAGACGTATTTTTGCATTTTATTTGTTCTTGTATATAAAAGATAAATAAATAACTAACAGCTACAATGTATCATCAAAAGCAAACCCAAAGCAACAACAACACAAGAAAAACTCAACTTCAAATATGATGGTAAAGAACAATTTGTCCAGAAGAGAAGTACTGTATGAATGTTCAAACATCACTTCAACAAACATGGTGCTTCAAGACTATCATGCATTGCCTTCCCATTAAAGAAGTTTAATCCTTCTGTCTAAGACCATTTGTTTAGATCATAAGATTCTTTTCCTCTGGCTCCTTCTCGGCTGTGTTTCAATCAGTTCCATCTGCCAAAATAACAATGATAAATGTTGGACATTGCATGCAATCAGTTAATGGTGACAGAGCTGTAGTTATGTTATGTCACTAGGCTGGAGATGCCGGAAAATCGGTGTTTTCCGTTGTATTTGATATAAAAGTTGTAACTGTACCTGGCTGTGCTGGAAGGACCTCTGTGAAAGGGTGCTCTCCATGCAGGGGGTGCTCAGCATATCCAACGGATCATTTCCCACTGCACAAGAGAATGAAAGCAAACACAAATAGGCGAGCTTAGATGTCGTTGTGCACAGTGTGTCATGTTCTCTGTGTGTTTTAAAAACTCCTCAACCCTCGTCATGCAATAGACCTTTTCCGGAAATACCTCTGTCAGGATTTTCAGCGGTCTGGCGGAGTAAGAGCCCCTTTACCTCGGACACGCTTTTCCCAACATTTGGAGTATGTTCCATGCTCCTGATCGACTTTAACCTGCGATCGGGAAAAACAACTAACTATGATGTGTATGCTGTGCAGCTAAATGTGATACCATTTTCTTTCAAAAATAGAATCATCGGATCCATGAATTGCCACGGATGGCTTGCTGATAAATGGAAGTGTTCACTAGGCCCGTGTGTTTTCCTAAACACATCGTGACATGACCTCGATCAAAACAGGTTGTGAGGCGATCACTACGTGCCAGCGAGCATTTCCGCAACAAATGTGAACTTTGATGAACTCATGAATGCTGATTTTCGAAAGAAAAGGGTATCATACATGTATTGTGTGCGCACTGCATAACATACACATTAGAGTTAGTTGTTTGTCCTGATCACAGGCTAAACTGCTGATCCGAAGCGTGGAACCGGCTCCGGATGTTGTGAAATGCTGTCGGACAGTGTCCGAGGTAAAGGGTTTCTTACTCTTCCAGACCGCTGAAAATCCTGACAAGTTATTTTCAAACATTGTCTGTTGTAAGCATGACATACATGCAAACGCAGTCTGTCCACAGATGAAACTGCTAACTGGAGGGAACTAAATCAGTGAACGTTTTCATACAACCAAAACTATCATGATCCAGTGATAGAAGACAAAATTTGTGTTTGTGCCTGCATGTCTGTCTGCATGTATACTTCAGGCATGGGAATTGAACAAAGTAAAAAAGGCTGAACATTTGTAAGTAATGGCAAAGTCGACGGCGCACAGCGCCTAGCCCTGCTAGGGAGGTTCAGGGGCATGCCCCCCCCATTTTTGCCTCCCCCATTTATTTTTTCGGCGGACACTTTTGCTTTTTCGGCGGAACCACAAAAAATTTCGGCGGAAATTTACCTTTTGGTGGACAATTCTCATGCCTGATACTTGTGTGCCTGTGTAAAATTATCACTCAAGAGAAATGAGGTAGCTAAAGGCAGTCATTTTTGCTTTCAAACTTCACAGGCAGCAGTTCAAACTTACATGGCTGCCTGACTCTGTTTGGTGTGGAAGAGGACGTAGTTTGCCAACGACTTCGTCGCACCACCACGAGTTCACTGTCCACAGTCACAGAGACTGCTGGGGATGATCGACAACTTGCCGTGGAGGCCTGAAAATAAACACCAGCACCACACCTAGGATAAAGTAACCCTTTCTCTTTCTTGAAACTGCAAGAAACAGATTGTAATTTACTCATTCAAACTTTATTCAAATGCCAGTAAAAAATGGGATTAGGCTAATGAAAAAAAAGTTTGTCCTTCACACAAAGGCATGCCAGGACACATGTACAGTGGTACATCAAAGTGACTGCTACTTACATTTGGAGAATAGAACTGGTTGCTCTGCTCTTGCCGCCGCCTCTGAACCTGAAGGCTAGAACAAAAACCAGAGATCAAGACCTATCATTCCACTCGTATGCTCTGCATTGCCTATGTTGCACACTAAGTCAACTTACTCATCTCATCTCGTGTGTGTGTGTGTGTGTTCAAAAAGGTAAGTGGAACGTGTACGTATTTCAGTGCATTCTATTGACTGAATGGTTAATTACACTTCAGCGTTCTTGTTTTGTAGTCATTTGTAGAGCGGCGCTAGGTTTATTTCAACAGATAGACTATTACAAAAAGGAACTGTCTGTGATCTGTGCAGTAAGATCACTCAGCATGGTGTGACAAGAATATTCAGAAGTCAAATGCACAGCCAAGACATGGAGTAAACTGTAACTGTAGTTGCATACCTTCCTTAATTTTGCTTTGGTGCAAACACACACACACAAACCAACAAAAGCATGCATGCATGCACACACACGCACACACACACACACACAATGTAATTACCCCTCAAAGTGCCACCAGTTCCTTTGTGGGCTCTTTTCCTGCGAAAAGTCATAAATCATCATTCTTTCTTCGCGTCTTGTAGATACGGGCTTCTTCGCTGTTTGAACAACAGACACCTGGCATGGTGGACTGTTGACAGTCTCCACGTTCCTCTTATTCTTTGCCTTCTTTGCACTGCGTTTCTTTTTGCCAAATCCAGAGGCAGACGTTTTTCTCTTCTTTGCCTGTTTAGCTTTGCAGCAAGGTTCTTCAGGAAGGGGTTCTTCAGCAGGAGGAGGCCCAAAGATGACCTCTGGGTCTGTCTCTGACAGGCCACTCTTCACGCTGGTTAAAGATGAAGTGTTGGTGGGGTGCGGCTGGGGAAGAACAGCAACCACTGGCGAGGGTTTAGCCCTGGTGAACAGGGTGGATCTGTCCAGGTCTGACATCGGTGAGATCAGCGCCGTATCTTTTCTGCGCTGGAGCTGGTACCCTGTCGTCTTCGGGGCGTAGCTTGTGGCTGAAGTGAAGGTCTGTGAAGACAGGGTTGGTGGGAGAGAGGCGGAGAAAGGCTTGCAGGCTGCGCTAGGGACTGAGGTGGAAGACTCCTGGAGTTTCATCTCTTTCTGGATTCTCTTGACCTCCTCAACGTGCTTCTTGTGCATCTCCTCCAGCTGGTGCTTTAGGTCGGCGTGGTACTCCTCAAACACCGGCACAGTCCGGGGCGTCACTGGATCCTCGTCACCGTCCTTGTCCTGAAGTCGACGTTCTGCAGCAGATTCTATCTCTGTGGTCACGTCAGCCATGAGCGTCTTGTGAAGGCTGTTCAGCTGCTGCTGCTGCTTCTGTAGCTGGCTGCCAAGCATATCCTGGATGTTCTTCTCCGTGGTTTTGCTCTGCCTCTGTATGGCAGACTGCAGGTCTTTCTTCATGCTTGCCACGATGGTGGTGACGGCTGCTGTACCTCCTCCCCCTTGTCTGCTGCTGTTGCCTGCAGATTCAGTGAGAGCCTTTTCAAACAGTTTCTCCATGTCCTGGCTGCAGGCTGCACTGGTCTCTGCCAGCTGGTCCTGAAGGCTGCTCATCCAGTCCTGTTCCTGCTTCTGTAGGTCCTTCCCAACGCTGGCTATATCCTTCTGCAACCTGGTGGCATTCAATATGTAGGTAAACTTTGTGTGTGCATTTGCAGGGGTGCTATTTTTAGGGGGTTGATTGCTTATTGTTTGGTTAGGATCAAAGGTCAAACAAATTATTTATGTTTTTTTTTCTTCAGGCATATTTCTATAATGTTTCAAGGCATGGTTCTTTAATGGTTCAAAGATTTCAGCAATGTGTGTTCAGCAATGTGACTTCAAGGATGTTCAGTTTCAGGTTTGTATAGCCCTATCATCCCTGCATTTGACCACATTTAATTACACATTAACATGTTTCCATTTGAAACTTCGAGGTCATCATCGTGGATTGACGCCCGACCGGAGCGAAGCGACGGAGGGCTTCAATTAGACTTTGGGAGGGCGTCAATCCATGATGAAGACCGAGAAGTTTCAAATGGAAGCATGTTAATGTTATTGTAATTCAATCTGACGACGATCTCTTTCCTGCTTTCATGCGATGGTAAACAGACAGAATTGGTTCTGTTCTGTTCACACACTACTTTTAGTCCACCTACCTGCAAGGGTCAAGTCTCAAGAAATATGTCTCTGTATTCCTATCTTATCACTCTGCTCCTGTTTTGTTTTCTTTCACATACATTTTCCCTTCTTTTTTGACGGGTTTCTGGACAGCAAACTCTAAAACAAATTTTTTTCATCACAAAAGCGATCTTTGGAATTGACTGACGTAGTCCGGAAGAATTCATGCATCAACTTACGTCACGTATTCGACGTCATTACTTCGCATACCTTATGGTCTCGGTATTTCTTTGGCCTTCATATTTCCTACTTGTAAAATGACCCTCAAAGCTAACCGAGACTAGTTGAGACTGTATCAATGCGCCTCGCCAGCAGGTGCTTAATGGCTTTTTTAGCGAGTGGTTATCGACAATTAATGACCGGTAATTTTTAATGAGTTGGGGAATTCTGACCAATCATAGGATCTGTTTCATTAAAACACCAACTTGATTGAATTACAATAAACATTAATGTTCATTCTGTTCATGTACTGTTTCCAGGCCTAAGAATTAAATGCATAATTAAGCTGTTATATTTGTCCCAGCATTCCTTTCATAAAATGAAATGAGTTGCAAAAACAAAGGCAGCCAAGCCTACTGGCTTTTCACAAATTATGTTCAAAATGAAAGTTATCCATCCTGAATTCCAACTTACAGCTGAACAAGATAATGACCACAGTTACTCTAGGCACCTTTGATGTAACACTTTGATGTAACACAAACCTTCCAGATACTTAGTACAGTCGAAGCCACTTTGAGGACCCCTAAATTTTAGACTTCCCCTCCCTCTCAAGACCTTCCCTTTCAGATTTTCTGTTAATAAAGCTATAGACCTGTTTACCCCCATAAGTGTTTTGGAGTAATGCTCAGCCCCAAAAATAGTAATCCTGGCACAAAAATAGTAATCATCCAGCATTCGTCGCCAATTACAACGCCGCGGCACATGACAACTGTGTCTGCGAAACGCAATCATGCACATATATCCATCATTTACAAACAAAACACATCAGTCAGTTTTTGTAGTCATCATAATTTCAAAGAAGATCACATCAAAAGCACATGCATCACTGATTCTTTTTCTTTTGCTCGTAGTAGGCCTTTTTCCTTTTTTTAAGCGCTTCTTTACTGAACTTGCGCTTGCCGAATGATCGAGTGAGGGCGAGGCTTCACCACTAGAATAAGGCTCTCCAGCGTCTCATCAGACAGACATGATCTCTGGTCAGTCCTGTGCTTTTTCACCCCATTTTGCCATTGAAAAAAACAATGCCAAACATGTGAATTGATAAAAAAAATAATAAAAAATAATAAAAAAAAATTTAAAAAAATTTTTTATTTATGAAAATCAGTCTTAACACGGATAGCGGAATGGCGTATTTTTTGCAGAAAATCGTAATAAATTACGCCAAAATCGTAAGGGTAAACAGGTCTGAAGCTATAATGTCTGTAAATCTACCTACATTTTGATAATCCCTCTCTTTTAAGACCTTATTTGCTCAGATTTGTGTCCCCCCCCACCACGTAGCGGCCTAACTCTACCTGTCCCAAGATGGGCCAATTTAGTCCTTAGAGGATGTAAAAATCAACTAGTCAGTCAGATTTGTGAAGATGTTGAAAGGTAGGTTTCACTGTACCGTTTTTCCATGTCTTTGATCAGTCTCTGGTTGAAGGTTTTCCATTCATTATACTGCTTGGCGTGTGCTGTCATCGTGTCTTTGTACTGGTTCAGCTGGTGACTCTGCTGCTCTGATGCCTCTCGTGTCACCTCAAGGATCTCCTGCACACACACACAAAACAGGGCCATTTCATTTCATTTTATTTACTCTCTTATCCCAATGCTGGGAAATTTGGGTAGGTTCCTCCCAGTGTAAAGCTAGCAGCAACAGAGTCGCGCTACCCAGGTGTGTGCATGTTTAGGTGAAATCAGCCACCTGCACTTATGGCAGAATGACCGAGGTCTTTTACATGCCACTGTGGTGACACAGGGATGAGACATGGATACCATCTCTGAGTCGGCACATGAAGTTGACCCATGTCCGTCCCTGCTGGGATTTGAACCTGTGACTTTAGGATCACAATTCCAGTGCTCTACCATCTGAGCTACCCGGCCATGGTAAGTCACAGTATGATGTTTTCTAACACAATTACAGACCATAGGCTCAGTCTTATAAATTTTATGGTCAGTCTGACTTTAACATAAGCTCTGCTGTCAAAATTGAAACTCAGAAGTTAAAACCCATCTCTGTGATGATAATAAGTATTGTTTTATTGCTGGAACTGTATCATCAGTCTGACTTTTACAGAAGCTCTGCTGTCAAAATTGAAACCCAGAAGAAGTTAAAACCCATCTCTGTGATGATAATAAGTATTGTTTTATTGCTGGAACTCTATCGTCAGTCTGACTTTTACAGAAGCTCTGCTGTCAAAATTGAAACCCAGAATAAGTTAAAACCCATCTCTGTGATGATAATAAGTGTTGTTTTATTGCTGGAACTGTATCGTCAGTCTGACTTTAACAGAAGCTCTGCTGTCAAAATTTAAACCCAGGTGAAGTTAAAACCTTTCTCTGTGATGATGATAAATGTTGTTTTACGCCTTCACGGTGAAACCATTATAGGGGCATGTAATTCCTGGGTGTAACACCGACTTTAGATATTACATACCCACTCTTCTCTGTCTGGTTTCAGTCATTTCTAAAGTATGCACATGCATGCGCATGTGCAGGTGTGTGTGTGTTACTTGACTTCTAGATACAGCACCACTAGCAGTATTGGAGTAAGAGAGTAATTACATTATCATGTTGTTTCTGAGCTTTCAACACCTCTTCTGTAATTAATATGTTTGTATCCGATATGCACTCTTTTGATTTCAGTGATATCTTTATGAGGTAAAAAAAAAAAAAAGTTGTTACACACTAGTGAATTGTCTCCCTTGATGCACAAAGCTCACCATATTCAATTAATGGTTGAGCTGTTGTTTGTTTGATGTTCAGACCTGATAAAATCTTTATTTTCTCCACAAAATTAAACGGTTTTGCTTGTGGGCAGGTGTGTGTGTTTGTGTGTTTCATGACTGCTGGACACACCACTATAGAAGTATAATTATACTGTAGTAAGAGGGTTCGACTCATACACACAATCATCATGTTGTTTCCGGGCTTGCAATACTGTACCACTTCTCTAATTTACATTTATGTGGTAGATATGAACTGTAGTAACACCACTGATAACTTGAATGTGTGTATTTTTGACTCACATGCGAAGCAAAAGTGAGTCTATGTACTCACCCGAGTCGTCCGTCCGTCCGTCCGTCCGTCCGTCCGGACGTCCGTCCGGACGTCCGTCCGTCCGGCCGTCCGGAAAACTTTAACGTTGGATATTTCTTG